>NC_053498.1:140615118-140692618 GCF_905171775.1 Rana temporaria | reverse complement strand
TCTCACTATAAATACAGCTGTTCTGTGAAGCCCTCAGAGGTTTGTTAGAGAACCATAGTGAACAAACAGCATCATGAAGGCCGAGGAACACACCAGACAGGTCAGGGATAAAGTTGTGGAGAAGTATAAAGCAGGGTTAGGTTATAAAATAATCTCCCAAGCTTTGAACATCTCACGGAGCTTCTGTTCAATCCATCATCTGACAATGGAAAGAGTATGGCACAACTGCAAACCTACAAAGACATGGCCGTCCACCTAAACTGACCGGGCCGGGCAAGGAGAGCATTCATCAGAGAAGCAGCCAAGAGGCCCATGGTAACTCTGGAGGAGCTGCAGGGATCCACAGCTCAGGCGGGAGAATCTGTCCACAGGACAACTATTAGTGGTCTCTCCACAAATCTGCCCTTTATGGAAGAGTGACAAGAAGAAATACATTGGTGAAAGAAAGTCATAAGAAGTCCTGTTTGCAGTTTGTGAGAAGCCATGTGGGGGAGGGGGACACAGCAAACATGTGGAAGAAGGGGCTCTGGTCAGATGAGACCAAAATTGAACTTTTTGGCCTAAAAGAAAAACGCTATGTGTGGGGGGAAAACTAACACTGCACATCACCCTGAACATGCCAATCCCCACTGTGAAACATGGTGGTGGCAGCATCATGTGGTGGGGATGCTTTTCTTCAGCAGGGACAGGGAAGCTGGTCAGAGTTTATGGGAAGATGGATGGAGTAAAATACAGGGCAATCTTAGAAGAAAACCTGTTAGGCCCCGTACACACGGCCGAGGAACTCGACGTGCCAAGCACGTCGAGTTCCTCGTCGAGTTCAGGGATGAAGCCGCCGAGGAGCTCGGCGGGCCGCCTTCTCCCATAGAACAACGAGAAAATAGAGAACATGTTCTCTATTTTCTCGACGAGCTCCTCGGCGGCTCCATCGGGCCAAAAGTGTACAGACGACAGAGTTTCTCGGCAGAATCCGGGTTTTGACCGAGTTTCTCGGTGAATTCTGCCGAGAAACTCTGTCGTGTGTACGAGGCCTTAGAGTCTGCAGAAGACTTGAGACTGGGGCGGAGGAGGTTCACCTTCCAGCAGGACAACGACCCTAAACATACAGCCAGAGCTACAATGGAATGGTTTACATCAAAGCATATTCATGTGTTAGAATGGCCCAGTCACAGTCCAGACCTAAATCCCATTGAGAATCTGTGGCAAGACTTGAAAATTGCTGATCACAGACGCTCTCCATCCAATCTGACAGAGCTTGAGATATTTTACAAAGAAGAAGAATGGGCAGAAATGTCCCTCTCTAGATGGGCAAAGCTGGTAGAGACACCCCCAAAAAGACTTGAAGCTGTAATTGTAGAGAAAGGGGGTTCTACAAAGTATTGACTCCGGGGGGCGCCATACAAATGTACCCCCCCCACACTTTTCACATATTTAAAAAAAAAATATAATTTTCCTTCTTCTGTTGGTCTATCACATAAAATCCCCATAAATACATTTACGTTTTTGTTTGTAACTAGGGATGAGCCCGTGGTTCGAGTCGAACGTAAGTCGGCTCAAACATCGGGTGTTCGTTTGTTCTAAAATAAACCAAACAAATTTGATGGGTGCTGGTGAGGCTGCATTGATGGGCGCTGGTGAGGCTGCATTGATGGGCGCTGGTGAGGCTGCATTGATGGGCACTGGTGAGGCTGCTGCATTGATGGGCGCTGGTGAGGCTGCATTGATGGGCACTGGTGAGGCTGCATTGATGGGCGTTGGTGAGGCTGCATTTGATGGGCGCCGGTGAGGCTGCATTTGATGGGCGCTGAAGAGGCTGCATTGATTGGCACTTGTGAGGCTGCATTTGATGGGCGTTGGTGAGGCTGCATTTGATGGGCGCTGAAGAGGCTGCATTAATGGGCACTTGTGAGGCTGCATTAATGGGCACTTGTGAGGCTGCTTTTGATGGGCTCTGGTGAGGCTGCATTTGATGGGCACTGGTGAGGCTGCATTGGATGGGCGCTGGTAAGGCTGCTGGTGAGGCTGCATTGATGGGCGTTGGTGAGGCTGCATTGATGGGTGCTGGTGAGGCTGCATTGATGGGCACTGGTGAGGCCGCATTAAAGGGCGCTAGTGAGGCTTCATTGATGGGTACTGGTGAGGCTGCATTTGATGGGTGCTGGTGAGGCTGAATTGATGGGCGCTGGTGAGGCTGCATTAATGGGCGCTGGTGAGGCTGTATTTGATGGGTGCTGAAGAGGCTGCATTGATGGGCACTTGTGAGGCTGCATTTGATTGGAGCTGGTGAGGCTGTATTTGATGGGTGCTGGTGAGGCTGCATTGATGGGCACTGGTGAGGCTGCATTTGATGGGCACTGGTGAGGCTGCATTTGATGGGCACTGGTGAGGCTGCATTTGATTGGAGCTGGTGAGGCTGTATTTGATGGGCACTGGTAGGCTGCATTGATGGGCACTGGTAGGCTGCATTGATGGGCACTTGTGAGGCTGCATTAAAGGGCGCTAGTGAGGCTTCATTATTGGCACTGGTGAGGCTGCATTGATCGGCTCTGGTGAGGCTGCATTTGATGGGCGCTGAAGAGGCTGCATTGATGGGCACTTGTGAGGCTGCATTTGATTGGAGCTGGTGAGGCTGTATTTGATGGGCACTGGTAGGCTGCATTGATGGGCACTGGTGAGGCTGCATTTGATGGGCACTGGTGAGGCTGCATTGATGGGCACTGGTATGCTGCATTGATGGGCACTGGTGAGGCTGCATTTGATGGGCACTGGTATGCTGCATTGATAGGTGCTGGTGAGGCTGTATTTGATGGGCACTGGTAGGCTGCATTGATGGGCACTGGTAGGCTGCATTGATGGGCACTGGTGAGGCTGTATTTGATGGGCACTGGTAGGCTGCATTGATGGGCACTGGTAGGCTGCATTGATGGGCACTGGTGAGGCTGCATTTAAAGGGCACTGGTGAGGCTGCATTTGATGGGCACTGGTGAGGCTGCATTTAAAGGGCACTGGTGAGGCTGCATTGATGGGCACTGGTGAGGCTGCATTTGATGGGCACTGGTGAGGCTGCATTTGATGGGCACTGGTGAGGCTGCATTTGATGGGCACTGGCGAGGCTGCATTTGATGGGCACTGGCGAGGCTGCATTTAAAGGGCACTGGTGAGGCTGCATTGATGGGCACTGGTAGGCTGCATTGCTGGGCACTGGTGAGGCTGCATTTAAAGGGCACTGGTGAGGCTGCATTTGATGGGCACTGGCGAGGCTGCATTTGATGGGCACTGGCGAGGCTGCATTTGATGGGCACTGGCGAGGCTGCATTTGATGGGCACTGGCGAGGCTGCATTTGATGGGCACTGGTGAGGCTGCATTTGATGGGCACTGGTGAGGCTGCATTTGATGGGCACTGGTGAGGCTGCATTTGATGGGCACTGGCGAGGCTGCATTTGATGGGCGCTTCCTTAAAAAGGTGGGGTATACATGGGCAGGGAAAAGGGGGTGGAGCCAACGTGTCGGGAAAAAATTAGGTTTCGCCTAGGGTTTTTAAAAAATCCTTGCACCAGCCCTGAGAGCGATAACAGTAATACAAAAAAAACAAATGTAAAATGACTGTGTAAAAAAAAGGAAAAAAATATATGTAAATATAAATATTGGCTATTGTTTTAGAATGTTGAAAGAATAAAATAAATGACAAATATCATCTGGAACTACGAATAATCGTCACCCTAGGTAACCCTCCGTCACCATGATAACCACGGATGGGTAAAACTGGAGGGGCGGGGCTTGGCGTCTCCTTTCACACCTACAGAGGTAAAACAAAGTGGGCGGAGCTTAGCATCCCCTTGCTTTCAGGCCAGCGATCGCCCCCCTCGTGAGCTAAAGTGGGCGGAGCTCAGCTCCACCTCCTTTCTCGCTCGCACAGACTTCGTTCCCCAGCATGCCCCGCGCGACTCCGGGACTCCAACTCCCGGCATGCCCGGCGCGCTCGGACATGCGCAGTGCGGGCGTGGCCCGGCTTGTTGTGTTAGGAGCCGGAGGTTACTGCAGGTGAGCTCCGCTGTTGTTGGATGGTGTTTCCTCCAGCTGTCCTGGGGGGCGAATGCCGTGGGCCGGGAGAGGGGGGACAGCCTTCGGGCTGGGAAGGTTTGTCCCTGGTGATCTGGGAGGCCCAGCAGCACCATGTCATCCCAACCTTCCCAATAATAGTCCATAATAATGTCTATATATAGAGGGCTGACTGCTGCTGGGTGTCCCCGGAAGTGACATGTAAACAATGTGTGCTTTGGGGTCGTGCTGTAATAATAACAAAAACAAACACCACACAATAAACATATTTTGTGGTGTTTGTTATTATTTTATGTGCCTTATATTGTGTTTTCTAGTCTTTTTCTTCCATTGTATTGGTATGTTGGTGTTGTATTATGTGTGTGCCCCCCCCCCCCTTTTTTTTAATTGGGTTTGTTTCCAGTGTTGGTATTTCTGTCATTGTGTGTTGTTCTTGTATTATATGAGTCTGTGTGTTGTTGTTGTTCTTCTATTAGTCTGTGTGTTGTTGTTCTTCTTCTTCTATTAGTCTGTGTGTTGTTCTTCTTCTTCTTCTATTAGTCTGTGTGTTGTTGTTCTTCTTCTTCTATTAGTCTGTGTGTTGTTCTTCTTCTTCTTCTATTAGTCTGTGTGTTGTTGTTCTTCTTCTTCTATTAGTCTGTGTGTTGTTCTTCTTCTTCTTCTATTAGTCTGTGTGTTGTTCTTCTTCTTCTTCTATTAGTCTGTGTGTTGTTGTTCTTCTTCTATTAGTCTGTGTGTTGTTCTTCTTCTTCTTCTATTAGTCTGTGTGTTGTTGTTCTTCTTCTTCTATTAGTCTGTGTGTTGTTCTTCTTCTTCTTCTATTAGTCTGTGTGTTGTTGTTCTTCTTCTTCTATTAGTCTGTGTGTTGTTGTTCTTCTTCTATTAGTCTGTGTGTTGTTGTTCTTCTTCTTCTATTAGTCTGTGTGTTGTTGTTCTTCTTCTTCTATTAGTGTGTGTTGTTGTTCTTCTTCTTCTATTAGTGTGTGTTGTTGTTCTTCTTCTTCTATTAGTCTGTGTGTTGTTGTTCTTCTTCTATTAGTCGGTGTGTTGTTGTTGTTCTTCTTCTATTAGTCGGTGTGTTGTTGTTGTTCTTCTTCTTCTATTAGCCTTTGTGTTGTTGTTGTTGTTGTTCTTCTTCTTCTATTAGTCGGTGTGTTGTTGTTGTTCTTCTATTAGTCGGTGTGTTGTTGTTGTTGTTCTTCTTCTATTAGTCGGTGTGTTGTTGTTGTTCTTCTTCTATTAGCCTGTGTGTTGTTGTTGTTGTTGTTCTTCTTCTATTAGTCGGTGTGTTGTTGTTGTTGTTGTTCTTCTTCTATTAGTCGGTGTGTTGTTGTTCTTCTTCTATTAGTCGGTGTGTTGTTGTTCTTCTTCTATTAGTCGGTGTGTTGTTGTTCTTCTTCTATTAGTCGGTGTGTTGTTGTTGTTCTTCTATTAGTCGGTGTGTTGTTGTTGTTGTTCTTCTTCTATTAGTCGGTGTGTTGTTGTTGTTCTTCTTCTATTAGCCTGTGTGTTGTTGTTGTTGTTGTTCTTCTTCTATTAGTCGGTGTGTTGTTGTTGTTGTTCTTCTTCTTCTATTAGTCTGTGTGTGTGTTGTTGTTGTCTGTGCAGTATTTATTTCTATTCTCTCGAAGATCTTTGGTGTTGTGTACTTCTTTCTTCCCCCCCCCCCCCTTCATTTCAATGATAATGGTAAACAAGACGGATAATCTCGGGTCGCCTTCAAAATCTCTGGCCAAACTCCAAAACACGCACACTCTTTCTACTTGAATGAACTGCAAGCCAGGTCATTCTTGCTTCACAATTTTTTTTTCTTTTATATACACCAATCCCCCCCCCCCCTCCGCTTCAGCTCACCTCTTTGTTTACATTAGCAGCCAGCCAGATCATCCCCCCCCCCCCCCTCCGCTTCAGCTCACCTCTTTGTTTACATTAGCAGCCAGCCAGATCATTCTCACCCCGCAGCCTATCTCTTTATTCCAGTGAGCTGTGTGCCGGGTCTTTTCCACCCCACTCAGCCCGCCCCTTTGTTCTGCAGGCCAGGTTATTTCTTCCTCTTTGTTTATGTGAGCTACAGGCCAGGTCATTCCTGCCCACTCCGCCTCTTTGTTTACATGTGCTTCATGCCAGGTCATTCCTTCCCTGCAGCCCCACCTCTTTTATTACTCCAATGAGCTGCGAGATGGATCATTCCCACCCCACCGCTCACCTCTTTGTTTACATTAGCGGCCAGCCAATCATTGTCACCCAACAGCCTTCCTTTTAACTCTAATTAGCCGCGACCTGGGTCATTTCTGCCCTACAGTCTACCTATTTGTTTATATGTGCTACGTGACAGTTTATTCCCGCCCTGCAGCCCAATTACTCCAGTGAATTGTGGGATGGATTATTCACACCTCACTGCTCCTCTTTGTTTACATTATCGACCAGCCAATCATTGTCACCCCACAGCCTTCCTCTTTTATTTATTCAAATGAGCTGTGACTCAGGTTATTCCTGCTCCACAGTCCATCTCTTTGTTTACACTATTGTCCAGCCAATCATTGTCACCCCACAGCCTTCCTCTTCAAATGAGCCGTGATTCAGGTCATTCCTGCTCCACAGTCCATCTCTTTGTTTACATTATCGTCCAGCCAATCATTGTCGCCCCACAGCCTTCCTCTTTATTTATTTAAATAAGCCGTGACTCAGGTCATTCCTGCTCCACAGTCCACCTTTTTGTTTACATTATCGGCCAGCCAATCATTGTCCCCCCCCCCCCCCACTGCCTTCCTCTTTATTCTAATGAGCCGTGACTCGGGTCATTCTTGCCCCACAGTCCACCTATTTATTTACATTTGCTACGTGATGGTTCATTCCGACCCTGCAGCCCAATTACTCCAATGACTTGCGGGATGGATTATTCCCTCCTCACCTTTGTTTACATTAGTGGTTAGCCAATCATTGTCACGGTATCACCCTGCAGACTTCCTCTATTATTCCAGTGAGCTGTGGGCCAGGTCATTCATGTCCCACAGTTCACTTCTTTGTTTACGTGCACTGCATGGCAGGTTATTCCTTCCCTTTTGTTAGCTACCGGCCGGGTCATTCCCGCTGCGCACAGTCCACCTCTTTGTTTACGTGCGATATGTGACAGTTTATTCCCACCCTGAAGCCCACCTCTTCTATTACTCCAACGAGTTGTGGGATGTGTCATTCCAATCATTGTCATCTCACACCCTTCCTCTTTATTCCAATGAGCTGTGAGCCGGGGTCATTCCTGCCCCACAGACTAGTCCACCTCTTTGTCTATGTGTGCTACGCACTGGTTCATTCCCGCCCTGCAGCCCAAATACTCCAATGACTTGTAAAATTGATTATTCCCAGCTAACCACTCACCTCTTTGTTTACATTGGTGGCTAGCCAATCATTCTCGCCCAACAGCCTTCCTCTTTATTCCAGTTAGCTGCGGGCCAGGGCATTCCCACCTCACAATCTGCCTCTTTGTTTACATGCACTGCGGGCCAAGACATTCCCGTTGACGACTCCCGTAGTTACTCCTTGTTAGTTACTGGCCGGGATCCCATTCCACAGTCCACCTCTTTGTTTATGTGCCTTTTCATTTCTGCCCTGTAGCCTGCCTCTTTCTTTCTTTCGTGAGCTGCAGGCCGGCTCATTTCCGCCCCATAGCTCACTTAAAAAAAAAAAAAGAAGCAGGCTGCCAGGTGAGAGTGACCTGGCCAGTAGTACATGTAAACAAAGAGGCACACGATGGGACAGTAAAAACCCACAAAGGGGCACACCATGGGACAGAATGACCCAGTACTCGGCACATGTAAAAAAAGGGGCACACCGTGGGACGGGAATGACCCAGTACTCGGCACACCAAGGGACAATAGTGACCCAGTACTCGGCACACGTAAACAAAGAGGCACACCGTGGGATGGTAATGACCCAGTAGTCGGCACACGTAAACAGAGGTACGTTCATGACCCTGTACTCTGCACACGTAAACAAAGAGGCACACCGTGGGATGGGAATGACCCAGTACTCGGCACACCAAGGGACGATAATGACCCAGTACTCGG
Organism: Rana temporaria; assembly: GCF_905171775.1. Classification (NCBI taxonomy): domain Eukaryota; kingdom Metazoa; phylum Chordata; class Amphibia; order Anura; family Ranidae; genus Rana; species Rana temporaria. The sequence goes on along the minus strand of NC_053498.1, from coordinate 140,684,494 downwards.
CACACGTAAACAAAGAGGCACACTGTGAGATGGGAATGACCCAGTACTCGGCACACGTAAACAAAGAGGCACGCCATGGGATGGGAATGACCCAGTACTCGGCACATCGTGGGACAATAATGACCCAGTACTTGGCACACGTTAACAAAGAGGCACACTGTGGCACAGGAATGACCCGTAAAATGAGAGTGTGAATTCAGAATTTGGCTATGAATTCAGAAGGTGCCCAAACGCACCTCCTAGTTGTATCAGAATGCAATTTAATTGAGTTGTAATAGAATATTGGGACACATACTCTCGTAACCCGAACGAATGTCAGATTGGGAGCAGCAGCTGTACCTGTGATAGGAATACCTATCCTATAGACCTAAGCAAGCATTTAACCCTTGCAGCACAGCGGCAGCCAACCTGCAAGTGAGGATTTCTCCTTTTCCCAGACATGCGCTTGTCGCTAGAAAGGTAGGTATACAATAGATGTCAATGGGTTAGTCAATAGATGCGCTATACCAGGGATATGCAATTAGCGGACCTCCAGCTGTTGCAGAACTACAAGTCCCATGAGGCATAGCAAAGACTCTGACAGCCACAAGCACGATACCCAGAGGCATGACGGGACTTGTAGTTTTGCAACAGCTGGAGGTCCGCTAATTGCATATCCCTGGTATAGAGCATCTATTGACACAGACAGCAGGACTTGGCTCCAACCTCCTCGCAGGCTGTGATTGACAGCATCAGGAGCCAATGAGGAGAGAGACTCTGCTCTTGTGCACATCGCTGGATCGGAATCCGGCTCAGGTATGTATAAGCGGGGGGGGGGGGGTTGGGGGTTAAATTTTTATTTTTAAATAATGAATACTGTCTTTAGGGGCATTTCTCCTTTTTTATTTAGAATTTTGGTAAATAACTGATCTTGATTCTCTAATCCTTTCCTTTTCTCTCATCTCCAGGCCCAGGGGTGTGCAAGCTCCCCCATGATGATCTCTTGTGGGCCGCTGAGTTTCCTTTTTCCCTTCAGCTGATAGTAAAGCAACTGATGTGGTACAGAGGTGGAAAATGGCCGACAGCTTGAAAATCTTTCTCCAGGACCTCGTCCGGGTAGGTTAAAGATCTGCATGACAGAGAATGAGATGCGATTGTGGATATTTGTCTGTGCTGTTGATACGTATCGGATAAATCAGGTTACACCAGTATGGACAGATGCAAACATTTCCTGATTTTAGGTGCAGTCTAGTGCCACGTTGAACAAAAGATAGATCAGCCAGAGATGAGTGGAGCAAGGCACCACATCCCAAATAGTAAGAATAAATAGAAAATTGTAAATTTTTAAATATGTTATAGCTTTAACCGCCATAACTGCAGCAGGCTGGCTCTGCTGCGCGAACCGTCGTAGCTGTACGTCGGTCGCTTTAAGCGGCCTAGCAGGCGCACGTGCCCCGCTGCATCTGGGGGAATAAATTGCAGTTTTGTGCAATGAAATTTATTTTAGAGTATTTTTCCCCAAAAATATAGATTTGATAAACGGTTGCGCAAATTGTGGAACATAACATTTTTTTTTCTAATGCAGGAGAAGTATTCCCAGACACAATCCACATCGGCTTCATTCTATTTTTTATTTTTATTTTTTTTCATACAGATACAGTGGAACCTTGGCTTACGAGCATAAGTCGTTTCCGAAAAATCCAAAACGCTTGCATATCAAAGCGAGTTTCCCCATAGAAGTCAAGAGAAACGCAGATAATTAGTTCCACAGTGACTTCTATTGTATGCAGTACCGCATGTGGCCAGAGGTGGGGGGGAGGAGGAGTGTCACCGGCGCCCCCGCACCTCTGACCAAATGCGGTACTGCACACCGCAGAGGCTTGAATCCTGCTTGTTTTGCGAGACAACGCTTGCAAACCGAGTCAGAATTTAAAAAAATAAAATAAAATGCTCGTATTGCGAAACGCCCATTAACTGCGTTACTCACAGTCCCAGGTGTTGACTTGGTATGACTTTTTTTTTTTTTTACAACTACCAATCTGATTCAGACCTGCTTTTGGGATTCTGGTTGTTGCAGAACACAGGGAGAAGCACACACGCCCATCTCACCATGTGAGGACCTCTGTGAAATGTTGCTGCATTACAGAGAGAAGATGGTAAACTGAATGGGCTTTCTAACTTCACCGCAGTTGTAGAGGTTGCTGGATTAGCCATTTCACTTGCCATGAAAAATAAAAACACCACCACTACAAAACAATTTAATAATACCTTTTATATCACCATTGTTTTCTGCCCACTTTTTGTGCGGCCTTTACAGGAAAATCTGCCCTGAAGGTCTTTTCTGCCTATAGAGTGCCTTATTTGCCTTGGAGGGTCTCCTTGGAGCCACCCTTAAGTGTGCGCTCCTTGCCAGAACTGAATATACACATGACATTTGGTGCCATGCTAGGCTGAAACATTCACAGTAGGTGCAGAACTCTGGTGAGGTGTTCGCCTGACACATAAACAGTATAGGCTGCTAGCGTTCTTTTGCTGTGTTCAGCCCATGCATGCGCAGTACAAGCCTAAGTCCAGTGGTGGCTGGTGCTCCAAATTTTTTGGGGGGGCGCAAACAAACTGAATCATCAATTGCTGCCACTGTGCCAAATGCAGCAACTTTGCCCCCCCCCCCCCCCCCACCAAATGCAGGCAGCTTGTCCCCAGCCTGGCACTTACCTTCCTCGGGTCAGCGCCGTCCTCCCGCACGCTCCCTCTATGTCTTCTCCTGTCCTCGATGTCGCTTCAGCCAATCAGGTGACCGGAAACCAGACCCGGTGCACCTGATTGGCTAAGAGGCGGGTCAGTGTTAGGGAAGCGATTCCCTAACACAGCATGGTTTAAACAGGGAATGCACAGCCTTGCGCCCTCTGTTTAACCATTTGGAAGCTGATTAGAGCCCACAGCCTCTAATCAGAAAGCCTATTAGAGCCGACGGCTCTAATCGGGCACTTCCAAAACACACCCACCGATGTAATTCAGATGGCCGGCGCTCAACAGGGGGACGGACACCTGAAAAGTGGGCGGCAGCAGCGACAATACATAGATTCATGCAATGCATGAATCTATATATTGTTGAGTGACGTGTGCGTGGGGCGGTGCTCCTGCACTCACTATGGACGCACCGCCACTGCCCAAGTCTATACTGCACCCTCTTGCTCTTTTAGACTGATGCGTGCACAGTATTGGCTGCTGCCTAAACTATGCATCCATCGGTAGAACACGGCAACGGTCTGTACTGCACATGCGTTGGTCAAACACGTGTCTGAAAGCAGTGCACAAGGTGTCATGGGACATGTAGTCCTGAAGGTTTGGATTTCTGGTGTGCTCAGGGCACAATTTCCAAACTGGAATTTCGGGGGAACACTGAATAGAGGCACTCGGCAAAGGTAAAATCGTAAAGTAAGAATTAAAGTGCCATTAAAGTGGTTGTAAACCCACTGTGACAACTTGCACCTACAGCTACAGGTAAGCCTAGATCAAGGCTTACCTGTAGGTGCAAGAAATTGCTCCTTAACCTACACGGTTAAGGAGATATTTTCAGAAAACACTGCACCGATGTCTACGGCGCATGCACGCTGAGCGTGCCGGATTTCTGAATGGGGAAAATGCTGGGACCGCACGCATGCGTGGGGATCTGCCGGTCCCATGCGCAGGAGTGACGTCATCACCACTACGGCTAATCACAGCACCGGAGCGGCGATACACACACTCTAGGCAACATGGCGGCGGAGGGGGAACGATGAGCGCTTCAGGGGCTTCGATCTCAGTTAAGTGCCACATAATGAGCTAGTATGCTATGCATACTAGCTCATTATGCCTTTCTCTTGCAGGTTTTTTTTGGGGGTTTTTTGCAGGAAAACTTTCAGAGGGTTTACTTCCCATTTAAAGCTTCTTTATTTTTTATTTTTTTAATGAAGTGCAAGTTGTTTAAGTGTGAAAGGGGCCTTACTGTCACTTCCTGTCCTGTAGCCAAAACAGGAAGTGAGAGAAAATCCCTGCAAATTAGGGGTATTCCTTGAGGCCCCCCCATTTGGAAGATTTCCCCCTCTCTTCCAGTTCTGGTAAGAACCCAAAATTTGGGGATTTTCTCTTTTCATAATGATAAACAGGACAAATGGAGAAGATGACTCGCCTTACCAGCGATAAAAACCTGGCAGGTGTTCTAATCCTTCTCTGCTGTCCAAAACTAAAGTGTAAAGAGCACTATATTCTTCTTCTATGGGTTTAATACTACATTGAATGTTAATATTCAGTTTTCTTATATGCCGTCTTTCCATCTGCTCCATCTTTAAATGCAAGGGGCTGTGCTTAGTGGCGATTTGACATTAATAATAAAAGGCATTTTATCTTGTGCAGGGTATTAAAGATTCCATTTGGGGAATTTGTACGATCTCTAAGCTCGATGCGCGGATCCAGCAGAGAAGAGAGGAGCAGAGGAAGAGACGGGCAAGTAGTGCCCTGGCCCAGCGGAGGGCTCAGACCGAGGAGAGGAAGCCGGAGAAGTGAGTACTTCTGATCTGCACTTTAAACTGCTCTCCAAAATAAATAATTATTTCCAGGATAACTTCCTAGGCCCAGATTCACGTAGGGCGGCGTAACTTTGTGTGGGCGTTGCGTATCTTATTTACGCTACGCCGCTGCAACCTAGAGAGGCAAGTGCAGTATTCACAAAGCACTTGCGTCCTAAGTTATGGTGGCGTAGCGTAAATGGGCCGGCGTAAGCGCGCGTATTTCAAAGTAGGCAGGTCGTGGGCGTGTTGTATTTAAATTAAGCGTGACCCCATGTAGATGCATGGCCCGAACGAACGGCGCATGCGCGCGCATGCTCAGTATTACGTCGAATTTATGCCCTAAGATACACCGGCTCAATGCCTGTGACGTGAACGTAACCTACGCACAGCCCCATTCACGTACGACTTACGTAAACGACGTAAAAAGATACGCTTGTTCCGACGTCCATACGTTGCATGGGCTGCGCCACCTAGAGAGCAGCTTTATCTTTACGCCGGCGTATGTCTTACGTAAACGGCGTAACTAATTGCGGCATACGTTCGTGAATCGGCGTATCTACGGCATTTGCATATTCTAGGCGTAAATCAACGTACACGCCCCTAGCGGCCAGCGTAAATATGCAGCCAAGATACGACGGCGTAGGAGACTTACGCCGGTCGTATCTTAGCAATGGATAAGGGTATCTCAGATTGAGAATACGCTTATAGATACGACGGCGCCGCATTCAGACTTACGATGGCGTATCTACTGACACGCCGTCGTAAGTCTTTGTGAATCCGGGCCCTAGAATCTCTCTCAGTACATGCTGCACTTTGCTTTGGTATTCTTGGTTGCCAAAACTAGGCTTTCTCTGTTGCTGTTAATTGTTATAACTTAAAGCTAAACTCTGGGCCAAACAAAAAAAATTAAAATAATTTCTTCCACTTTACAATGAAGAAAAAAAAAAAATCTGTTTTTATTAATTTTGTATACAATATATAATAAACAATAGAAAAAAAAGTTTCCAGTACAAAAATTTAAGTGGTCTCGCAGGACCAGCAACTATTGTGTTTCCCCAAAAATGAGACCTAGCGTTATTTTCCAGGAAGGCTGCAATATAAGCCCTACCTCGAAAATAAGCCCTAGTTTTAAATGCTTGTAAAATCCTATAATCCACTCTATTACAGGAGTATATAATGTACAACGTGTGTGTTTTCTGTAATACAATTGTGGGGAAGAGAGCTCCAGAGGGTCACAGAAGCGCAGAGCGGCTCTATAACAAAGGTATTTGAAATAATTATATTACAGAAACACACACATTGTACATTATATAATACTGTAATAAAGTGGATTATAGGATTTTACAAGCATTTTATCTCCGTTCACACTGGGGATTCCGGCCAGCCAGGGGGAGAAAAGACCGCACATTACATGGTAAGACCTACCCCAAAAATAAGCCCTACTGTGTCTTTTGTTGCCAAAATTATAATAAGACCCGGGATTATTTTCGCGGAAACACGGTAAATGCTTGTACAACAAAGGAAATGGGCATTCCAGGGATGCCCATCCGGGTGAGATCCCACCATGCAGGAGTCTGAAGACCCCGTGGGGTATCAGCGGTGGGTAGTCGACAAGTCATTTTCCAGACTTGACAAAAAATTAAATAAAAAAATCATTAAAACTCTATTCCTTCATAGCCGTAAAGAATATAAATTCACTAATGTCTTGCAAACCTAGATAATATCTAGGAAAAATAGCGACGACCTAAACACTGTGCTGTACGTGGCCTGAGCAGAGCGGTGGGGGGGACCTAGCGGGTTCCACCCATTACAGGCTGCATGCAGAAAACTGCAGAAGGGGGGCGGAGACAAGACCGACCAGTTACCCAGCATGAGGCGAGAGAGCCGAAGTCTCGCACCCAATAACTGCACAGATCTGGAAGAAATACACACCAAGATTTAAGGAAGAATACCCACGGCCCTTGTATTTAGACAGTGTTTGCTTAATGCGGAGTTCCACTCAAAAATGGAACTTCCGCTTTTCCGGTTCCTCCCCCCCTCCGGTGTCACATTTGGCACCTTTCAGGGGGGAGCAGATACCCGTCTAATACAGGTATTTGCTCCCACTTCCGGCGATAGATCGCTTCAGATTCCGCTGCGATCTACACCATGTCCGACTCCGCCCCCCCGGTGTCTTCTGGGAGACACACAGGTCCCAGAAGACAGCAGGGACCAGTGAGGACGTGCAGCGTGACTTACATGTGCAGTAGGGAACCAAGCTGTGAAGCCGCAAGGCTTTACTTCCTGATTCCCTTACTGAAGATGCCGGTGCCTGCACCTGGGAGCCGAGGGACAGGTCAGCTTCGGGTGAGGACATCGCAGGCGCCCTGGACAGGTAAGTGTCCTTATATTAAAAGCCAACAGCTGCAGTATTTGTAGCTGCTGACTTGTATTTTTTATTTTATTTGGTGGAACTCCGCTTTAACCCAGAGTTCAGCTTTAAAGCAAACCTACTACAAAAAAGAGTATTGCCGGGAAATAAAAATACCACATTAACCACATTTTACCCTTGCCTCCTCAGTGAACCGCGTATTGTCACCCGAATATTTCAGTGTTGTGCGTGGAATGGTGGTGTATTCTGGGTATGGAGTTGCTTTCTTTTTAGATTCAAATGTGTTTTTTTGTGTTCTGTAACAGTTCAAGTGGAATTTCAGCTTACACCTAACTAGTCTAAAGCCTTGTACACACGAGAGGATATCCGCTGGAAACGGTCCGCCGGACCGTTTCCAGCGGATAAATCCTCTGGCGGATTTGGATCTGATGGCTGTACACACCATCAGATCGAAATCCCCGCGGAATACATCCGCGACGATGACGCCGCGACGTGCGCGACCCTGAAGGTAAATACTTCCACGCATGTGTCGAATCATTACGACGCATGCGAGGGATGGGGAGCGGATGGACTGATCCGGTGAGTCTGTACAGACGACCGGATCAGTCCGCTGGACTGGATTCAAGCGGATATATTTCTTAGCATGCTAAGACATTTTTATCCACTGGGAATCCGTCGGCTGGATTTTTATCCGCTGGGCAATGTCCGCTCGGACGTACACACGACCGGATCTATCTGCTGGAACTGATCTGCGGATCAATCCCAGCGGATAGATCCGGTCGTGTGTACGGGGCCTTAAAGTGTTTCTAAACCCACAACAGTAAAATCGATCTCTATATGCAGTAAAGCATACTTGTTATAATCACTGTGAAACTAAGGGGTTAATCCTCTGTAATGGCTCCCCCTGCTGTCTCGGCCAATGTGGAGGGAGAGCCAAGGCTCTTGTGTAAATTGCTGGATTGTGATGGGCTACTGCACACGGATGGTTTTTTACCTTCATGCATAGAATACATGAAGGTAATAAACATTGAGCCTTAACAGCCGCTTTAAGGATAATTGGCTGTAAGCTGGAGTTCCCCTTTAATATGCAGTTTGGTGATTTGCACTGTGTGACCTACAATGGCATCAACTTCTCTGCATTTTGTTTTGCAGTTGAGTCTGTTTTTGTTCTACCGAATGTTCATCCCGCTGCTGCAGTCTGTCACTGCGCGCATTATTGGTAAGTCCCATTTGGCAATGTTCTTTGAGATTAGCTTCATCTTCCACTTAACTTGATCTTTCTGTAAACACGGGCCGCCATGACATGAAACCGAGGGCTGCCTCTGTGTAACTCTTCTCTGCAGAGGTTCAAAAGATAAACAGATAGACTTTGTTAGGCTGCATGAAGCATGGGTTCAGAACAGTAAATTCCAGCTTGACTGCCGTTCTAAATGCAATCTAGAGTCTCTCATATTAAAGTCTAGGTTTAGCTAAAAATAACAAAATCCGCGCGACTGACACGACTGTCAATGTGGTGTGTCCCTTGTGTTGCTGGTTACTATTTTTGTTGAAATCTTCCTTCTCCAACCACCAAACTGGTAAGTGCATGGTCATGCAACACTGTATCCAAATTACATTTTTTTTTTTTTTTAATTGAATTTTATATTATATTTATGAAATATATTTTTTTGTAAATGGAAAAATTTAAAAAAAATATTATTTTTTGCTATAAAACATATTATTCAATAAAAAAATTGAATTTCTCTAGTCATCTTCCAGGACGGCACACCTGAGAGATGAGAGGCTCCTCCCTCAGGCCTGCCTTCCTGGAAGATATCCTAGAAAAGCAGTTACCGGTAAATACCGTAACTGTCAACTTTCACCCTCATGCTACATAACGTAGTTCCATTTCATGCTGAATAAACTAAATTATTAATGTATCTTGAATAGAAACCTATCTTTTTTTTTTTTTTTTTTATTATTTCTTTTTTTTTATTCCAAAAGCATTTTATAAAAAAAAAATTGATAAAAATCCAAAAAAATCATATTCTAATTCTTTCTTTACCCTGAAGTAGCGTGATTTCAAAGCCGCACTGGTGTGAACCAGGGCTGACAGAAATTTGTGACTGAATGACGCGGCCGTGTGGGTGGAGCCCTGTATGGCCCTGCTGTTTTCTAAATTGTGAAGATCCCCCGCTCACTGTCACATGGAAGGGGTGGGGGATCAGGGGGAGAGGAGGCAGGAGCTGAAACATGTTACGTGTTCTACCCTAAATATGGGTGTAACCTGTTCCAAAGGATAACTACCATATAAGTCGAGTTTTTCAGCACTTTTTTTTTTTTTTATACTGAAAATTCCCCCCTTGGCTTATACTCGAGTCACCGTTTTGTGCCTGATCTCCCGGACTTTGGGGACCCGGTACCAGCCAAACTTGGCACACATGTAGCCCAACTCTTCCTCTACAAGTGTGCAAAGTTTGTTGTCCGGGGGAACTATGGCCGGGGAGCACAGATTTTTCAAAGCTGGTCACACCTTCCATAGACTCCCCTGTTAAACGGTAATTTCTCCGGTGATTTTGGGGACCTGGTACCGGTCGGTCTAAACTTGGCACACATGTAGCCCCATTTCTCATCTACAAGTGTGCAAAGTTTGTTGTCTGGGGGACCTGTGGCCGGGGAGCACCGTTTTTTTCAAAGCCGGGCACCCCTTCCATAGACTCCCATGTTAAACGTCGGTCTAGTCATGGGCACAGTGAGGCATGCAAATGGACACCCTAGGCTTATACTCGAGTCAAGTTTTCCCATTTTTTTTGTGGTAAAATTAGGTGCCTCTGCTTATATTCGGGACGGCTTATACTCAGGGCTGTCTTAATGAGAGGGCACTGTCCAGGGGCCCCAGCTACATGGGGGGCCCCTGCACTTTCCCCAAAGCAGCTGGTCCTTGAGCCCACAGTGCCCCGAAATTGTGAGCCCCATGATGGCACTGAGAGTGATAAATACACAGGGGATGCAGTCTGCCTCCTACCTACTTGATGTCTGTTTACATGCACTGTCCTCATTGTAGGGGCCCCAGAGCATTACCTTGCCCAGGGGCCCATGATGCTATTAAGACGGCCCTGCTTATATTCGAGTATATACGGTAATCCTTTATTGGAAAAGAATAGAAAATCTGTGTCTGTAGTCAGGACTGTAGGGTCTATGGCTACTCTTATATGTTAATGCTCGGGTCACGTATTTGGTGTCCACTCAAGATAGTATATTCTTTTGCAGGCGATCTCTGTGCTCCTGACTGTATTGTGTCTTTTCAGGCGATCCCTCCTTACATGGCGATGTCTGGTCGTGGTTGGAATTCATCCTGACGTCGGTGTTCAGTGCCCTCTGGGTTCTGCCACTCTTTGTGCTAAGTAAAGTGGTCAATGCCATTTGGTTTCAGGTGGGCATTCTAATCTGTGTGCAATATTTTATTTCCAAGATCTTAGAGAAGCCTGCTAATCACAGACGAGGCTCATTTGAAATTCATGCTCTTGTTTTATGACTTTCAGGACATAGCAGATTTGGCATTTGAGATGTCCGGCAGAAAAGCACAGGCTTTCCCCAGCGTCAGTAAAATTATTGCCGACATGTTATTTAATCTCCTGCTTCAGGCTCTCTTCCTCATCCAGGTATTGTTGTTGCTTTTGTTATTGTTTGTTTCCTCCAAGTGATCTTGTAGATTTGGCTTTCTGCCATAAATCCAGTGTCGGGACTTTCTGGGCCAGATTCACGTAGATGGGCGTATTTTTTGGCGGGCGTAACGTATTTGATTTACGTTACACCGCCGCAAGTTTTTCAGGCAAGTGCTTTATTCACAAAGCACTTGCCTGTAAAGTTGCGGCGGCGTACCGTAAATCACCCGGCAGAATTCAAATTCGGCGGGTAGGGGGCGTGTTTCATTTAAATGAAGCGCGTCCCCGCTCCGAACGAACTGTGCATGCGCCGTCCCTAAAAAAAATCCCGGCGTGCATTGCTCCAAATTACATCGCAAGGACGTCATTGGTTTCGTCGTGAGCGTAACTTACTTCCAGCTCTTTTCTGAATTGACTTACGCAAACGATGTAAAATTTCAAAATTCGACGCAGGAAAATGTGCCGGTCTTTCGTTTCTGAATCGGCGGAAATCCTCATTTGCATATTCGTTGCATAAAAAAAAAAAACGAAACGCCACCTAGCGGCCGGCCTGGAATTGCAGCCTAAGATCCGACGGTGTAAGACACTTACACCTGTCGGATCTTAGGAATATCTATGCGTAACTGATTCTCTGAATCAGTCGCATAGATACGACCGGCAGAACTCAGAGATACGACGGCATATCAAGAGATACACCGTCGTATCTCTTTGTGAATCTAGCCCTCTGTGTTTTGCGATTGCACATAACTTTTCATGTGCTTGCAGCCAATCCCACGCCTTTCCTCGCCAAGATGTGGTTGAAGTTGTGAATGAAAACAGAATTTCAATCTATGCCATAGGAAATAACACAAATCTGAAATTGGGCAATGATTGTTGAAGGAAAAGTTCACCTTTAAGACCGTTCTTAGGGTGGAAGAAGTAACATGTTCCCTCTCCTGCGGCCACTTCGGTGATCCGCCGCCTCCCTGTGACAGCAGCATGGGGGGGGGGGGGAAGTCTCCCCCAGACCAGCTTTCACCTTTTGAAAAGAGCGCAGCCATGCAGGGCTCTGTCCACATGGCTACGTCCTTCATTCACATAGTCCTGTGAATGAATGAACTACAAGTCCTGACATCCTTCGCAGCTGCCATGTTGTAATTCTCAATGAACTACTGCGGCCGGTAGTAACTTTTTTTGGGGGGGGGGTCTGGAGCACTTACCCCCATCTAGGGTGGGCAGCGTTTCTCCTGAACTACACTAGTGGCTTCCCCTGCTCGGCAGCGGCTTCCGCTTCGCTTCCTTCCTTCCTTCCTTCCTTCCTCCCTCCCTCCCTCAGTGGCCAATTGGGACTCTTCTCTTTTCGGCCAATCGGAAAATGGGTCTCAGACCCGCTTTTGATTGGCCGGATTGAGGATCATATTCGCTGTTGTAACACCTGGGTGGGCATGTAGCGCAGTGCTCTGCGCCTGGAACCCACCCTACTTTGAAGCCTTAAAGGACACCCAGAGACAGAGGCATGATGGGACTTGTAGTTTTGTAACAGCTGGAGGTCCGCTAATTGCATATCCCTGATCTACACAATGAAACCTTTATTTGACTATCCGCTCTTAGTGTAACACAGATGAACATCAGAGTTCAGAATACCTAAGGGCTCGTTCACATGTGAGGTGGGGCAGTAAAACCCCATGGTTGAGTCAAGCTTTTACCCCAATACCCCCCAATCCGCTAATCCCTTTAGTTGCAGAGGCTTATGTGAACGAACCCTAACATACAGAAAAGCTGCAACCGTGTGCGTTAATTCTTCAGTAACACTTTTGTCTATCTTTGCAGATACTGTGGCATCCTGTATCATGTCTTATGATTTCCTGTCTTTGTCCCTCATAGGGAATGTTTGTCAGCCTGTTCCCGATCGATGTGATTGGACAGATTATTAGTCTTCTGCACATGTCTCTGCTCTACTCCTTATACTGTTTTGAGTATCGATGGTTCAACAAAGGTAATTTTCCACAATTTGTATGGTGGAGGGGGGAGGCAAGATGTGGTTCACCTTCACTCACATGTGATTACCCAATGCTCTCCCTCCTATAGGAATCGAGATGCACCAACGGTTATCCAACATCGAACGCAACTGGCCCTATTACTTTGGATTTGGTTTACCCTTGGCCTCCTTGACAGCCATGCAGTCATCTTATATCATCAGGTGAAGATTATGCTTTATACTAACCGTAGTGGTTGTAAAGGTTTATTTTTTTTCAAATAACAAACATGTCATACTTGCCTCCACTGTGTAGTATGTTTTGCACAGAGTGACCCCGGTCCTCCTGTTCTGGGGTCCCACGGTGGCTCCTCTCCACCATAGCTAACCCCCTCTGGGAAGCTCTATCCCGAGGGGGTTACCTTGCGGGTGCACTCCTATGTCATACACTCTGCGTCCATAGATGCTGAGTGTATGATGTGGCCATGTCATTTGGATTTGATTGACAGCAGCGGGATCCAGAAAAATGTGTATATCCAGGGCGCTCCAAGAATTTGAATCCTGACAGATAAAGTCTGTTTTGGAGAGGGTAGCAGATCTTCACACACTTTAGGCAGCACTCATGGAGACAAGCAATCTAATGGGAACAGAAAAACAAACAAGGCTCCTCTAAGTGCAGAAATATGAAACTTTTAATATCCCCTAAAGGGGTTAAAAAACACTTACAAGATGGTGGATGAAGCAGGCATGTAGCAGGTAAGTGTGTCCAGAAGATGTTCCAGTGGCAGGGCAGTCCCAGTCTGATGATAAAGCTTCCAGGGAAGTCCACAAGATAACAGCCAACTTGTGCTGTGAGTGTTTAGGGAACACAATGGTGCTGGAGCCTGGGGATGATGTCAGAGTAAGCGAGACAAAAACCAGCATGGAACACAAACAGGAAGAGGACAGGAAGTGTGTCAAAGAGGCGGGACGCGTTTCGGAACAGCTCATTGGTTCCTTCTTCAGCCAGTTCCCTAAACACTCGCAGCACAAGTTGGCTGTTATCTTGTGGACTTCCCTGGAAGCTTTATCATTTGACGCGCTATCCAAGCCTGTCAATCAACTGTGCTTGATTTAGGAACGCCTACTCCCCGAAGGATTCCACGCTCGGAGCCGGAGAAGAAATACGGCTAAAATGATAAGTACAAAAAAAAAATCCAGCTTGCTGCAGATGTCAGCAGTATGCTGGATCTAGTGACAGAAAGTTGATTTTTGGGTGAACCTCCGCTTTTAAATAAATTTCAGTGTGTTTTACTGAAAATATAGGTTTGATAAACAGTTGCACGAATATTGTGCGAGATGCAGATTTTTCAACTGAAAAAATTAACCATGAATGGCGCCCTGTGAAATCGGTGAATAAGCATAATTAAAGCTGCCCCTTTAATTATGTCATCAAAATCTTGCGGGAAAAATATATTCAAGGAGGAGGTGCTAGTGATGTCCAGTGAATCAGAAAAATACAAATATTCAAAATATAGCAAGCTTAAAAGTCCATGTGATGAATGCCAACACCAAAATGTGATGCTCAGAAATTGATTTCTAGTTGTTCACCACGAGTGCTCAATAGATGGGTGGCCACTCACCAGAAAATGATGACCCCTTTTTACAGGAAGGTGAAATGGCGCTTCTGGACCATCGATTGATTCCACCGACAGCACAGTTCCACTCCACTGGTTCCTCGAGATGAAACTAGGATGGGAAAAATTACTCCATAAGAGACATAGAGATAGGTATCATAGGTTAGTAATTTTAATAAGTAAAAATGTTCGACATCAACAAATGGCAAATACACTCGCATGTTAGAGTGCCGATCCGGGCACCAGGTGTAATCAGCATGTGTAAGTTAGCTTGTCCTTGAAGGATGGCGCATAGTCCGCGTCTCTCCACTCCAAAGCCTAAATGGGATCAGGACCTGATCTCTTGTGGAGTCATTTTTCTCATCCTAGTTTCATCTCGAGGAACCAGTGGAGTGGAACTGTGCTGTCAGTGGAATCAATTGATATTCCAGAAGCGCTGTTTGACCTTCCTGTAAAAAGGGGTCATCATTTTCTGGTGAGTGGCCACCCATCTATTGAGCACTCGTGGTGAAGAACTAGAAATCTATTTTTTTTATATTTCAATATTTTTTTTGGAAAAAATAGAAACTGGTCTCGAAATGAACAGACGCATTAATAGAACAAAGTCGTCAGATAATCAATATCACAATACAAAAATATAAAAAGTATTATCACTGAACATGGAAATCTATTTTTGAGCATCACATTTTGGGGTTGTGATTCATCACATGTGGACTTTTAAGCTTGCTATATTTTGAATAATTGTATTTTTCTGATTCACTGGACATCACTAGCACCTCCATCTTTTAGCATGTGTAATAAACAGTACAGCGCTCGAATAAAAGTGAAAAAAAAATCTAAAATGTAGATTTTTGGATATAATTCTATTAACAAGTGAATAATAAGAATAGTTCTAAGGGTACCAAATTCTAGTGAAAAACCAGTATAAGTGACACAAAGAATCATGCGTGAAAAAAGAGAGTCCCACTACATTGAATGGATGAAGGAACATAAGGAAGAAAAAAAACAGTCCAATCCAAAAGAAAGGTTGAAAAATAGAGCAAACTTTATCCACCAGGAAGGCACCCAGAAGTGGTAATGC
The DNA here is from genome assembly GCF_905171775.1 of Rana temporaria. NCBI lineage: Eukaryota > Metazoa > Chordata > Amphibia > Anura > Ranidae > Rana > Rana temporaria. Next base: position 140,669,299 of record NC_053498.1, on the reverse strand, counting down.
AGTCTCCTTACCCTATATATATGACCACCGTTACAGCGGTCTCAGCAAACATGGGGATTTTAGGTCTCCCTCCGGACCCTCTATGGAATGCCTGAGGTGGTATCTGTTATCTCGAAGGACCATAGCATAATACCGTAAAATATGAGTTTAACCACTTAAGGACCGCCTCCTGCACATATACGTCGGCAGAATGGCACGGCTGGGCACAAGCACGTACCTGTACGTCCTCTTTGAGTGCCCAGCCGTGGGTCGCTGGTGCGCACCGCGACCCGGTCCGATGCTCCGTGACTGCGGGACCCGATCGCCGCTGGAGTCCCGTGATCGGTCACCGGAGCTGAAGAATGAGCAGAGCTGTGATTTAAACACGGCTTCCCCGTTCTTCACTGTGGCACTGTCATTGATCGTGTGTTCCCTGATATAGGGAAACACAATCAATGATGTCACACGTCCAGCCCCACCCCCCTACAGTTAGAAACACATATGAGGTCACACTTAACCCCTTCAGCGCCCCCTAGTGGTTAACTCCCAAACTCATTTTCACAGTAAACAATGCATTTTTTATAGCTTTTTTTTTGCTGTGAAAATGACAATTGTCCCAAAAATGTGTCAAAATTGTCCGATGTGTCCGCCATAATGTCACGGTCACGAAAAATAAAGGCTGGTCGCCGCCATTAGTAGTAAAACATTTTTTTTAATAAAAATGCAACAAAACGATCCCCTATTTTGTAAACCCTATACATTTTGCGCAAACCAATCGATGAACGCTTATTGCGTTTTTTTTCTTTTCACCAAAAATAGGTAGAAGAATACGTATCGGCCCAAACTGAGGGGAAAAAGAACGTGTTTTTTTTTTTAATATAGATTTTTGGGGGATATTTATTATAGGAAAAAATATTTCATTTTTTTTCAAAATTGTCGCTCTATTTTTGTTTATAGCGCAAAAAATAAAAACCGCAGAGGTGATCAAATACCACCAAAAAAGCTCTATTTGTGGCAAAAAAAGGACGCCAATTTTGTTTGGGAGCCACGTGGGGTGCCGAATTCGCAAAAACTGGCCGGGTCCTTTACCTGCATTTTGGTCCGGGTCTTAAGTGGTTAATAGGCCAAGTAACTATGCACTTACAAAACCAAGGAGATCTAGATGCGATAAAAACAAATCCAGTGGAGGCACGGCGGCTTCTCCTGCTTCTCCTGCTTCTCCTGTTTGTATATGCTCCCTGCTTCCTCGTCTGGAAAGGCGTGATGACGTCGGATCTGCAAGCCACACCTCCATCTTTTAAATACAGATTTTCAACTGCCACCTTTTTGAAGCAGTATGTGTAAATTCCTTGCTTCTGTGTATGTGGAGGGAATTCAGTTTTTAGTACATTGTAACTAGTTGGACTTGATAATTAGAGCTCAACCTGCTAATCAAGAAGGGTAGTCATTAGCTGGACCAGCATAGTGATCAAGCATGACAACATGATGAAGATGATTAGTGAGTTGCATGGATTTTCCGTGGAAAGCCAGCTGTACTGCCTTGCTTTAGGGTTTTTGTTTTTTTGCCTAATGATTAAAATGATTTTGTTTCTCTTGCAGCGGCTGCCTGTTCTCCATCCTCTTCCCGCTCTTCATTATCAGTGCTAACGAAGCAAAAACGCCTGTTAAAGCTTAGTAAGTATTTATGAGCCTAAGTGCTCTTCATTTTTCCATTACACAGAAGGGAAAACGCCAGAAGTTTTTTCCAGAAGCTTTCTCCAGAGTTTTAGCTAGATTCAGAGAGATGGCCGCAACTTTAAGGCGGCGTAGCGTATCGTATTTACGCTACGCCGCCTTAAGTCAGAGAGGCAAGTACTGTATTCTCAAAGTACTTGCCTCCTAACTTACGGCGGCGTAGCGTAAATGCGTCGGGCGCAAGCGCGCCTAATTCAAATTCGGCTGAGAGGGCGTGTTTTATTATAATTAGGCTTGACCCGACGCGATTGACGTTTTTTTGCAACTGCGCCGTGCGCCTACGTTTCCCAGTGTGCATTGCAGCTAAGTCCGCCGCACGGGCCTATTGATTTCGACGTGGACGTAAACGACGTAAATCCCTATTCACGGACGACTTACGCAAACGACGTAAAATTTTCGAATTTCGAAGCGTGAACGGCGGCCATACATTTAACATTACTATTCCATCTATAAGATGGAATAACTTTAGGCCTGATAAAGCGTTACGTAAACGGCGTATCTGTACTGCGTCGGCCGGGCGTACGTTCGTGAATAGGCGTATCTAGTAATTTACATATTCTACGCCGACCGCAATGGAAGCGCCACCTAGCGGCCAGCCAAAACATTGCACCCTAAGATAGGACGGCGCAAGCCGTCGTATCTTAGATAGGTTTAAGTGTATCTCTGTTTGAGAATACGCTTAAACTTAGGTCGGCGCAGATTCCGAGTTAGGTCGGCGTAATACACCGACCTAACTCTACCTGAATCTAGCTATTTGTATGCCTTTCTGAGACAGCAATTTTTAAACCCCACTGTGTATATACCCCACTCTGCATTTACTTGCCTATTTTCAGGATGCTGCGCTTCCATCACATGATCCAACTTCCCTGTGCCAGCCAGCGGGGTCTGCAGGGGAGAGGATGGAGTGCCGACAACAGATGAGCTGCTCCCAGGAATTCCCAGTTGTTGTCGCGCACGCTCTCTTCTCCCCTGCAGGTGTTGCTGGCTGACATGGGATCACGTGACTGGACTGGAGCAGGCCAGAAATGGGTAAATATATGCATCTTTTTTACAATGGGAAGTCAACATAGGTTTTAGGAGGGGGGATTTGGCCTGGAATTCTACTTTAACCACTTGAGCCCCAGACCATTTGGCTGGCCAAAGACCAGAGCACTTTTTGTGATTCGGCACTGCGTCGCTTTAACTGACAATTGCGCGGTCAAGAGACGCGGCTCCCATACAAAATTGATGTCTTTTTTTTCCCTACAAATAGAGCTTTCTTTTGGTGGTATTTGATCACCTCTGCGGCCTTTATTTTTTGCGCTATAAACAAAAATAGAGCGACAATTTTGGAAAAAAAAAAAGCAATATTTTTTAACTTTTTGATATAATAAATATCCCCAAAAAAAACTCCCCCCCCCCCCCCCTAAATTTAGGACGATACGTATACTTCTACATATTTTTTTATTTTTTTTTCCTTTGTGACTGCGATATTATGGCGGATGCATCGGACACTTTTGACACATTTTTGGGACCATTGTCATTTTTACAGCGATCAGTGCTATAAAAATGCACTGATTATTGTAAAAATTACACTGTGATACCAGGTCAATCCAAGTAAGAAGGAGAAAGTCAGTACACCAACTGTACATCCAAATAGGAGCTTACTGATATCCTATCTCGGTAAGCAAAATACACCAAATATACCTGGCCATACCCAGCGCAGCAATGCATTGATCTGGGTGGTGAACGGCCATGTGAACGAGCCCTATAGATGCTTTTCTTATATATTAAATTTTTTTGTTAAAGCGGAGGTCCGGTAAAAAAAAAAAAAAAAGAATTAAGTCAGCAGCTGCTAACTTTTAATAAGGACACTTACCTGTCCTAGTCGCCAGCGATGTCAGTCCCCCGCTAAGGCCGATCCTCGATCTGGCAGCTCCAGGCGCCGCCATCCACAGTAAGGGGAACGGGCAGTAAAGCCGTGCGGCTTCACTGCCCGTTTCCTACTGCGCATGTGCGAGCAGCGCGGCGCTTTGTGAATGGGCCGTCTGCTTTCTGGGACACACACAGTTCCCAGAATGCAGCGCGCCCCATTCACAAGAAGACACAGAGTGTAGGAGGAGGAAGATAATCCACCGCGGAAGATGAAGAGGCAGATTCTGGACTTCCGCATAGCATTTAGGGTAAGTAAAAAAAATTTTTTTTTTTTTTTTTTTTTTGGTGGAAAGATTATTTTTTTTAGGATGGAACTCCACTTTAAGCTATATATTTAAGTCTGTATGGTGAACGTGAGGAGTCTGTACTACCTGTAGTCTTTTCTCTTATCATAAGTTGTAAGATTAGGACAACAGGTAGGAGTGATAGAGCAAGAATAAGGAAACATGTACCGTATATACTCTAGTATAAGCCGAGTTTTTCAGCATATTTTTTTTTTTTTTTGTGTGCTGAAAATGCCCCCCTCGGCTTATACCCGAGTCACCTTTTTGTGCCTGATCTCCCGGACTTTGGGGACCCGGTACCGGACAGCCGTAGGTCCCCTGGACCCCAAACTAGGTACACATGTAGCCCCACTCTTCCTCTATAAGTACCGTATTTATCGGGGTATAGCACGCTCCCGCATATAGCGCGCACCCCTAAAGTTGCCCGAATTCCTGTGGGAAAAAAGTTTTTTTGTATTTAGTTTTGGTGTCTTGCGCGGCGTCCATCGGCGGCCTCGTCGGGTCCGTCTGCGGCTTCGGGTGTCCTCTTCGTCGGGTCCGGCGTCCTTCTGCGGCGTCCTCCCCGCTCGTTTCCCGCGCCGAGTTTGAATACTGCGCCGACATACACCGAGCGCAGTACACTCGTGTATCGTCGGGCAGGCTCGGCAACTCTCGCGCTGACGTCCTGTACGCTCAGGACATCAGCGCGAGAGGCGCCGAGACTGCCCGAAGATGCACGAGTGTACTGCGCTCGGTATATGCCGGCGCAGTATTCAAACTCGCCGCGGGTATCGGCGTATACCGCGCACCCACGATTTTGCCCTGATTTTCAGGGCAAAATAGTGCGCGGTATACGCCGATAAATACGGTATGTTGTCCGAGGGACCTACGGCCGGGAAGCACCGATTTTTTTTCAAAACCGGGCACCCCATAGATTCCCATGTTTTAAACTGTAATTTCTCCGGTGATTTTGGGGACCCGGTACCGGTCCTAGGTCCTCTGGACCCGGAACTTGGCACACATGTAGCCTCATTTCTCCTCTAGTGTGCAAAGTTTGTTGTCTGCGGGACCTACGGCTGGGGAGCACCGATTTTATTTTTTATTTTTGTCCAAAGCCGGGCACCCCTTCCATAGACTCCCATGTTAAACGTCAGTCTAGGCATGGGCACAGTGAGGCATTGGCACAGTGAGGCATGCAGATGGACACCCTAGGCTTATACTCGAGTCAATACGTTTTTCCATTTTTTGGGGGGGTAAAATTAGGTGTGTCGGCTTATACTCGAGTATATACTCTATATATAGATAACAATGCAGCATTACTGAATCATACTTATTGAAATGCAATGGGTGTGCAGTGTATTTTATCTTCAGTTTTGTTTTTGTTTACAGTCACTTCCAGCTCCGCCTCTTCTCGCTGGTGGTCTTCCTCAGTAACCGGCTTTTTCACAAGACCGTCTACCTGCAGTCGTCACTCGGCACCTCCCCCAGCCCGCACCCATCTCCTGCCAAACACAAGGCCTCATTAGGGCATTGATTCAAGTTGAGGGGGGGAAATGGAGTCCGTCCCCTGCTGCCATGTTTTTTAACTCTTGACTGACGGGTGTTGTGCCACGTTGGTTAATCTTGTGTTTTTTGTTCTCTTTTTGTTTTTTGATTTTTTTTTCTTCCTTGTTGCTGAGCCCTTTAGTCCTGGAGCCGTTGTATTCTTCAAAAACTCATGTGTGTGTGTCGTACTTGTGCATCAAACGTCGGCATTGCCCACTTTTTACACTCTGTAATTTGAAAACCTTCCCCAACGTTGGCATTTATTTATTTTTATTTTTTTAAATGCACAGCGCCATCTATGGATGTCGGCGCATAATTCTGTTTTCCTGTTTGATGATAGCACATGAAAATATTGAAAGACTGATGGGAATCGTCCAGCTACAGGAAAAGATTTATGGGGATTCCCTATTAATAAGTGTCACATCTGTGCAAAATGTTGTGAGTGCCAGGTTTAGAAGTCTTTCATAGCAGATGTAAAATACGGTTTATTTCCAGTAGTTACTGAGCACTGGGGCTTCAGCACTCAGGGAAGGAGGGGTTAATTACCTAATTACAATTTTTTTTTTTAATACCTTCATGTTAATTATTTGTGTGTAATTGAGCTATGGACAAAACAGATCTTTGTCTGACCATTTTTGTGATTTTAAAAAGCAGCAAATGAACAATTTCTATGTGACTGGTGTCTTCTGCCTGTGATATTTGGAGATATTCTAATAGATGGCGTCTTTTCAACACGTTTTGCAGTATTTCCTAATTGATGGTTTTATCTCCTTCTTGGTTCACAGCGCTCTATAATCTGCCTGGATTTTATTAATGGAGACTTGTATGAAAGAATTTATCAAGTTCAGAGGTACAGGAGGGGGAATGGTTGTCTGTAATAATGTTAGGGTGGAGTCTGTAATGCTCGGTGCAACACAAAAGGCATGAAGAAATAGATAAAAACAACCCGGGGCAGGGATGGACTGGCCATTGGGACTACAGGGAGTTTCCCGGTGGGCCGGCTTCAGTGACAGCGGACCGCCGCCCCCCTCTGCTCCTCTGTCTCTCCCTTCCCGCAGCGCTCACCTCCTCTACCTCCCCGCGTAGCTCACCTGGGGGGACAAAGAAGCAGGGGGGACGACAGAGGAGCATGGGGGAGGGGACAGACAGCTGACTCAACAGCTATGGCCTGGGAGTTTCTCACTTCTGCCTAATCTTGTCCCATAAGGGGGGGCACCGAACTGATTATTAATGTCTAGCTTCCCTACTGGTACTGCCTATAAGAGTACCAGCCATTCTACTCTAATAAAGTAGAATGGATAGTAAAGGGGGAGAGGGGGCGTGGGTGGCCGAGGGGTGCGGGAGTTGTCCGGCCGCCATGGGAGAGACCTGTCAAAGTGGGCCAGTCTGGATGAAGTCCCGGGCCAAATATTTGTCCCAGTCCAGCCCTGCCCCGGGGACAAGAAAGGGCTCCATTGTTTGCTGTAGACTGTACAGGAGTCAGGCCTGGGTTTTGGAAGGTACTTGTAAAGCTGATCTCCATGCAAAACGGATATTGTCCAAATACAAGAGCCACGTGTCTTCTTACTTCAATCGTTGTCTCCTTTTGTGTATTTCTTTCAGATCGGTGCTGTAATCCAGTGTAGGCGCTTCCTATAATAAAGACCAGTCCCTGCTGCTCTCTCTCCTAGTGCAGGGTGACTGGTCTGGTCTCCGCCCCCCTATTGTAGTTTTCTGCAGGCAACCTGTTGGATCTCTACTCTGTGCACAAGATATGTACAGCACAGTGATGATTTCAAGGCTACATTTACTGGGTTTTAGCCTCAGCTACATACAGTCAGTCAGGGCAGCCATCAGAAATGTTGGGGCCCCTTACAGGCAGGGCCCCCCTGAAGCAGAGAACCCTGATGGGGGGGGTTAAAACAGGAGGGCCAGCCGGGCCCCTTGCAGGTGTGTAACCCCCTGATGGTTGCCCTGCACACAGTATATAGCACTGTGTCCTGTCGGTAGGATGGACATCCCACACCTGTAACAAAACTGAGTCAATGTCCTGTACCTGGTCTAAAGACTTCTTCTTTTTATTTATATATATATATATATATATATATATATATATATATATATATATATACAATTTTATTTATTTTTTTTCACAAAAGTAATAACACATTTTTACAGATGCATCATTATGACCGCCGTCTGTTACTTTTACTCAAACTCCAATAGCTAGATTCAAGTAGACCGCCGCATCTTTAAGGCGGCGTAGCGTATCGTATTTACGCTACGCCGCCTTAAGTCAGAGAGGCAAGTACAGTATTCACAAAGTACTTGCCTCCTAACTTACGGCGGCGTAGCGTAAATGTGGCCGGCGTAAGCGTGCCTAATTCAAATTAGGCTGAGGGGGGGGCGTGTTTTATGTTAATGGGGGGTGACTTGACGTTTTTTACGAACGGTGCATGCAGGGACTCTAATTTTTCGAGTTTCACTTGTGTATTATATACGCAGCCCAAACTTTCCGATACTTCTCGTCTTGCTCCCTCAGCATCGAGGTAAGATTTTCTATTTGTTGTTGTTCTAGCAAACCACTGCCCCAGTTGGCGATACAGTAGTTTTCCACAAAGCTGGAATCCAAGCTGTCTAAAGCCGATTTGACGAGAGCGCTTGCAGCAGAGTGCTAGGCTGAAAAGAAGCATGGGTGCCATTTAGGTAGATCTGCTGGAAGCTGCTTGCAGAACTGGATAGCTGTCAGCGTGTCAGATGGCAGGACCTCTGTTGCCCCTGGAGATGTAGCAGGATCAAGGCAGTGACCACAGGCAAGGTGGCACCCGAGGGGGAAGAAGGATCAGGCTAGCACAGAAGAATTGTAGTCAGGATGGTAGCCAAAGTCATACACAGGAAGGCAAACCAGGGAGCAGGCAGGAGCATGGTCAAGAAAAGAACCAAGGTCATTCACAGGGAGCTAGTGGATCAAGCAGAAGAGTCGTCAAGAGCAAGACAGTCATGCATGGTAGAACAAGAACTCGCAGAGATCGCGGGCCGCTGGCGGACATCGAGTCCGCGGGCACACCTGCGCCCGCTATCCTGCTTTTGTGGACTGACGTACAGGTACGTCAGTTTGCGCAGGAGTGCCATTCTGCCAACGTATATTGGTCGGCAAGTGGTTTAAGTGTAAGTAAACCCCACCATCGTTTTCAGCCAAGGAAAATCTACAACTAATCTACAACTGCCATGATGCTGCACATGTGATCAGTTATGACACCAGCCATTGGATGGTTTAACAGTTTGGTTGAGAGCACAACCAATGGAAGTGTTACATTTCCAGCACGTGCCGGAAATAAAACTGTTTTATGGATGGGTTTACTTCTGCTTAAAAAGAAGACCTTGCATGGAGTGCAGCCGCCCTTCAGCCCTTGGCTGCTACAATGGAACACTCTGGGCTTTTTTTCTCAGAGAATAGGTGCAGGAACTCCCTACTTCCGTGTCACCTGTTGTGTGCACCCCCTACCCACCTCAGAGCACCATACCTTGGTTCCAACCCTCTACTGACCTCTAAGCACCATTTGTTGGCTCCACCCCCCACCTACATCCGAGCACCATTCTTTGGTTCCACTCCCTACCCACCTCTGAGCACCATTCTTTGGTTCCACTCCCTACCCACCTCTGAGCACCATTCTTTGGTTCCACCCCCTACCCACCTATGAGCACCATTCTTTGGTTCCACTCCCTACCCACCTATGAGCACCATTCTTTGGTTCCACTCCCTACCCACCTATGAGCACCATTCCTTGGTTCCACCCCCTACACACCTATGAGCACCATTCCTTGGTTCCACTCCCTATCCACCTATGAGAACCATTCCTTGGTTCCACTCCCTATCCATCTTTGAGAACCATTCCTTGGTTCCACCCCCTACACACCTCTCAGTAATGGATTCAGAACCAAATATCAAGTTGTGATACTAAGTAATTTGAATTAAAAAAGATCACCTGTAGCCAGCAACAATAGACTCTGACCAGCTAACAACAATAGACCTCTCGTTCAACAGTTGATGTCTCCCAGCAACGATTGTCTCCCAGTAGCATAAGAGCCCTCCAACAACAATAGATCCTCTACCAGCAACAACTGACCTCCCCAGCAACAATAGAACTCCCCAGCAACAATAGATCCCCCAGAAGCCAGCATTAATAGACCCTCCAGTGCACCCCAGCACCCTTTACATTACATACATTCAGAGCTGGAGGTGCCGGAACTGCGTTCCCCCGCGTTCCTGCTGAAAAAAAGCCCTGGGAACACTACAGTGGTTGATGTAAATGATATGTCGCTTCTTAATATATTTATGGAAGGTGTCGCTCTCTCTGTAGTAAGACTACATTGAAATATCTGATACTTTATTATTTAAAAAAGCTAAGTTGCTGAAGTTGATTTATTCAGATATATCTCTGAAATCTCAGCTTTGACCGCAGTCCTATATACGGGATGTAGTAATGTACAGTAATACTGTACTCTATTCAGAAAATATTGGGCAGCGTGAGCTGGAATATCACATGATGGGATTATTGGGACAGAATGATATTAAATATCACAGCCACATTGACTCCTACAGAAATTTCTATATGTGTGTGCTGTATTGTTCTCCATAGCAGATTGTGAGGGGGATGCGAGTAAAAAAAAGCAGGAGAATAGAAATTAAAAGGAGAAGGAGTTTAAAAAAAGATACATTGTTTATATGGTGGTATAATATATTGATATATCAACTGATACTTGTGAACAATAAACAAAGGAGGACTTTCCTTGACAGAGAAGCGGAGGGGTTCTTTATCATTGATGTGGATGTTGGAGCAACCCCAACTTTTCTGCCTGATGATATAGGACAGTAGTCCTATTTGCTTGCTGGGGCACGATTCTTCCCAATGATACAAACGATGGGGCATAATTCCTACCAAAGATACCAACAATGGGGCACAGTTCCTCCCAATGATGCCAACAATGGGGCCCAATGACACCAATGAAGGGGCACAAGTCTTTCAAATGACGTCAGTGATAGGGCACAATTCCTCCCAATGACACCAAGAGTGGGACGCAATTCCTACCAATGATGGGGCACAATGGGTCCCAATGACACCAACGATAGGGCACAATTCATCCCAATTACACAAATGATGGGGCATTATTCCTACCAAAGATACCACCAATGGCGCACAGTTCCTCCCAATGATGGGTCCCAATGACGCCAACGATGAGACACAATTTCTACCAATGAACCCAATGATGGGAAACAATTCCTGCCAATGATGCCAACAATGGGACCCAATGAATGATGGGGCGCAATTCCTACCAATGATGATGCACAATTCCTCCCAATGACACCAACGGTGGGGCATTGTTTACACCAGTGGTCTCCAAACTAGGGCCCGATGTGGCCCTCTGCTTGCCTTTTTCTGGTCCTTTGGGCACTATTCCTCCCACTGATACAAGACACTATTCTGCCACCAACAATGGGGCATCATTTCTCCCACTGACACAAAAATGGGGTACTATTCCCCCCTATGATACCAAGGACTGGGCACTGTTCCTGCCCCTAATACCAAATGAGGTAATGCTTACTCCCACTGATGCCAATAAAATTTCCACTCCCGCTGGCCATAGTCCGGCCCTCCAAGAGCCTGAGGGAGAATAGATATCCACAGTCCGGCCCCCCTAAAGTCTGAAGGACAGTAAAAACTGGCCCTTTGTTTAAAAAGTTTGGAGACTCTTGATATAGGACAGGGATATTCAATTAGCGGACCTCCAGCTGTTGCAGAACTACAAGTCCCATGAGGCATAGCGAGACTCTGACAGCCACAAGCATGACACCCAGAGACAGAGGCATGATGGGACTTTTTGCAACAGCTGGAGATCCGCTAATTGCATATCCCTGATATAGGACATGCTCCATAGTAACAGGCAACAATGTCTCTCGGCAGTCGTTAATAAGAGACCCGTAGGGCGCTCTCTAAGCGTAGTACGTTACATATTTATTAGCGTCAATAACAAATGGCAACTCGCATGTTAAACCTGGCTCATCAACCTAGACTAGTGTTTCTCAACTCCAGTCCTCAAGGCACCCCTACAGGTCATGTTTTCAGGCTTACCATTATTTTGCACAGGTGATTTGATCAGTTTCACTGCCTTAGAATGACCACAGCTGTTTTATCTGAGGGAAATCCTAAAATCATGACCTGTTGGGGGGGCCTTGAGGACTGGAGTTGAGAAACACTGAGAGTCTCTGGTGAATAGCTTCAGCACAGCAGGGTACCTCAGTTTAGGATGAACACACCGGGTGGTATTCATGATGAGAAAAAACAATGGCGTTGTATCTAGGCTGGAAGTCCGCAGTGACATAAAGCGGGTTGATGGAGGAGCCTGTTCCAAAAAATGTTCAGCCTATGGTTGGCTCAGATGGAGGAAGCCAGGAGCATGAAGAAGGTGGCAGGGTGCCTGTGGAACACAGATGGAACCGAATATGACTTCAGGGGACATAGCTACGCGTTTCAAGGGCAGCCAAGCCTCTTTCTCAAGCTCTTACACATCCCCCAACAATACTCTCGATGCCACCATGCAGAAGAAGCTTCTCCAAATACAGAAAACGTCAATGTGTTTCCCAGTATGGTTGCTTCATCAGGACAGTGTGTATGTCAATTAAAGCTAAATACGCAATAATACCAATGAGTACAATGAACGTAGAAATATACAATGGGGGAAATTAATTATTTGATCCCCTACAGCTTTTATAAATTTGCCCACAAAATAAAGGATCTATAATTTGTATCATAGGTGTATTTTAAATGATAGAGACAGAATATCAACCAAAAATCCAGAAAAAAACACATGATATAAATGGAGTTGCAGTTCAGTGAGTAAAATAAGTGTTTGATCCCCTATCAACCAACAAAAAATTTTGGCCCCCACAGACTGGCTACAGTATGTGGTACACAGATTAGTCCTGTCAACAGGGATGGACTGGCAATTGGGACCACAGGGAGTTTCCCGGTGGGCCGATGGCTCAGTGGGCCGGCTTCAGTGACAGCAGACTGCTGCCCCCCTCCACTCCTCTGTCTCTCCCTCCCTGCAGTGCTCACCTGGGGGGAACAAAAAAGCAGGGGGGACGACAGAGGAGCATGGGGGGAGGTGACAGACAGCTGACTCAACAGCTATGGCCTGGGAGTTTCTCACTTCTGCCTAATCTTGTCCCATAAGGGGGGGGGGGGGCACCAAACTGATTCTTTGCCCCGGGTAAAATAATGTCTAGATTCCCCACTGGTACTGCCTATAAGAGTACCAGTACCAGCCATTCTACTCTAATAAATTAGAACAGCTAATGGTTCGTGAAGGGGGAGAGGGGGTGCGGGAGTTGTCCGGCCGCCATAGGAGAGACCTGTCAAAGTGGGCCAGTCTGGATGTGGTCCAGGGCCAAATTTCTGTCCCAGTCCAGCCCTGCCTGTCAATGTAAGAAGGTGCTCCTAATGACAACTCGTTATGTCTATAAAAGACACCTGTCCACAGAATCTTTCTTCCATTCAAACTTCACCATCATGGGCAAGAACAAAGAGATGTCAAAGGACAGGAACATAGAAAGTTACTAAAAGGTAAAGTAACCAAGGTCAGACTTTTAAGGCAAGGATAACAACATATATATATATATATATATATTTATTAAAGCGAAAAAAAAAGTCTTACAAATTGATAAACACAGTGTTCAAGAATTAAAACCATACATAATGGTACACTGTTTAGATTCAGTCCCTTGTACGTGTTTCGCCGTGAGGCTTCTTCATGACGAACAAAGTAGCAAGAACAGAAAACAAGTCTCGCTATCTTGGAATAGACAGGATCTAATGTATAAACATCCGAATATCAGAGAATATATATACAAACGGGAAACTTCCACAAGAAGTAGCAGTAGCACCATGTATGTCTGTTCACAGACTAAGTATGAACGTGCAGTTGCTTCCAGTGTGGAAGGTATTCACTATAGGAAAGACCGTCAATTAGACAGCAATAAGCATGCCACTCATATTTTGGAAAAAGTATGCATATATGGCATAATGGGGGCAGACATCCCAGGCACAAAGCGCTCGGGGTACACAGATGTCAAAATAGACAGCCAGCAATCCAATGAGGAACTGGTAAGGTACAATGAGAACCTGCCTTGTAATGGATCCAGGTAGAGTAGATGTAGATAGACATGTATGGTATGCCCCCGGGAGACAGCCTTCCGAGCGCTTTGTACTGTCTGCCCCCATTATGCGATATATTCATACTTTTTCCAAAATATGAGTGGCATGCTTATGCTTGCTAATCGACGGTCTTTCCTATAGTGGATACCTTCCACACTGGAAGCAACTGCATGTTCATACTTAGTCTGTGAACAGACATACATGGTGCTACTGCTACTCCTTGTGGAAGTTTCCCGTTTGGATATACTGTATTTATTGGCATATAACACTCACTTTTTCACCCTGCAAATCAGTTGCAAATAGTGTGTGCGTGTTAGGCCCTGTACACACGACCGAACATGTCCGCTGAAACTGGTCCGACGGACCAGTTTCAGCGGACATGTTCAGTCGTGTGTACGGCCGACCGGACAATTTTCCGGCGGATCGGACATTTTCCAGCGGACAAATGTTTCTTAGCATGCTAAGAAACATGTCCGCTGGAAGCCTGTCCGTTGGACATGTTCGGTCGTCTGTACAGACTCACCGGACACGTCCGATCGGCCCCAAGCCCTCGCATGCGTCGAAGTGATTCGACGCATGCGTGGAAGCATTTACCTTCCAGGGCCGCGCACGTCGCCACGTAATCGGCGACGGCGCGGCCACGTCACCGTGTATCGTGTATGCGCGGATTTCTGTTTGATGGTGTGTACACACATCAAACAGAAATCCGGCAGAGGACTGTCCGATGAAAACGGTCCGGCGGACCTTTTTCATCGGACAGTCCGTCCGTGTGTACGAGGCCTTATACGCCGATACTGCAATTTGGACTGCCTCGAAGAGAACGGGGAGGGGGGGCGGGACTAGTTCTGTCAGATTACATACAGCTGTCCTGTCTCCAGGGCCGGCATTGGACCAATGCTCTGTCTATCATAGAAGCTGGTCCAGGAGGCGGGACTTTGAATTAAAGAGGCTGCAGAGTAAACAGGAGATTCTCCCCTCCCTAAGATGGGCATTTATCAGGCTGCATTCATGGCAATGGGGAGGCTGCAGATGGGCATTAATCAAGCTGCATTGATGGGCAATTGTGAGGCTACAGATTGGCATTAATTAAGCAGCATTGATGGGCAATGGTGACACTGCAGATGGGCATTGATCAAGCTGCATTGATGGGCAATTGTGAGGCTGCGGATGGGCATTGATCAAGCTGCATTGATGGGCAATTGTGAGGCTACAGATTGGCATTAATTATGCTGCATTGATGGGCAATGGTGACACTGCAGATAGGCATTGATCAAGCTGCATTGATGGGCAATTGTGAGGCTGCGGATGGGCATTGATCAAGCTGCATTGATGGGCAATTGTGAGGCTACAGATTGGCATTAATTATGCTGCATTGATGGGCAATGGTGACACTGCAGATAGGCATTGATCAAGTGGCAATGATGGGAAATTGTGAAGCTGCAGATGGGCATTGATCAAGCTGCATTGATGGGCAATTGTGAGGCTACAGATTGGCATTAATTATGCTGCATTGATGGGCAATGGTGACACTGCAGATAGGCATTGATCAAGTGGCAATGATGGGAAATTGTGAAGCTGCAGATGGGCATTGATCAAGCTGCATTGATGGGCAATGGTGACACTGCAGATGGGCATTGATCAAGCTGCATTGATGGGCAATTGTGAGGCTGCGGATGGGCATTGATCAAGCTGCTCTCTGCCGCACATCTAAGGAGTGGGGCGGTAAATGTCTCTGCAAGGCAGTCCTAAGTGGGCAGGCTCAAACCCTCTCGGTCCGCCCTTAGTGTGCACCCTCGTGGCTGCAGGAGAATGGTAAATATGACAGTGTGCTGGAGGCATTGGTACAATGGAGGATTAAACTAGATGTGTGCTGGGAGGAATTGGGGGGGGGGGGGGTGATAGCATAGATGTGCAGGATTGGGGGGGGGAGGTATTTGGAGGCATAGATATGATGTCTGAATCATAGCTATGCCTTAATGGGCACAGGTTACACTTCATTGATGGGCACGAGTTACGGTTCATTGACGGGCACAGGTCACGCTGCATTGATGGGCAAAATTCACGTTACTTTGAGCACAGGTCATGCTGCATTTATAGGCACAGGTTACGCTGCATTGATGGGCACTGGTCACGCTGCATTGATGGGCACTGGTCACGCTGCATTGATGGGCACAGGTTATGCTGCATTGATGGGCACAGGTCACCCTGCATTGATGGGCACTAGTGAGGCTGCACCGATTGGCAGCACTGATAAATTTGATAATATTTATTTTTGTAACTTAATTTTGCATAAAACATTTAAGTGTAATTTCATGAGATAATTTATGAGGCCGTGTTTAGGGGCGGGATTAGGGATGGGGCATGGTAGGAGTTGGGCGGGGCAACTTGTGGCGAGTAACCCTTAGGCCCCATTCACACCTAGACGTTTTTACGCCTGAAGCGCACTGCTCACAAACGCCAGAGGGGAGAATTAACATTATTCCCTATGGTGACTGTTCACACCTGAACGCCCAACCGCCTGTCGCGCGAAGCTAAAAGAAGTCCCGGACCTTTTTTTGTTGCGCGTATCGTGCGGTTTGGGCGTATTTGAGCGTTTTTTTTCCCATAGAAAGTAATGGGAAACGCGCGAATTGAGCGTATCGCGCGACAACGGGCGTTTGCTACGGGCGTTTCGTCGCTTTAATAAATAGAACTTGTCGCCCATGCAGAAGATTAAAAAAATCTACCAACATAGCAACAAGTGATGAAAAGATGATCATTTTTCCTATTGGCTAAAATAAAAAACGCCGAAGTACAAAAACGTTGCACGACGCTGTATGCAAACGCTCAAATACGCGCGACAAAACGCCAGAAAAAAACGCCCAAAAAAACGACCGAACGACCGACGCTCAGGTGTGAATGCAGCCTTATGGCCTGGCTAGTAGCTCAGGACTTGAAATTTTGAGCCCTGATATATACTATATATATTATTAGTAGTAGTAAATGATATTCCCTGTGTATTTATAGCGCGCTGCCTCTAGGTGTCGCCCTTTCCCTTCCTAGCCCCATTGCCGTGCAGTGATTATTAGCACAGCGTCATCGTTTTGTGCTTCCAGTACCATTATAACATATCCAGATTCCTCCCAGACACCAGGTGGCGCTCTCCCGCCTCCAAGCCCTCCTCCCCAATGCTTTGCGCGCCTTGCTGGAATGGACACGTCACTCCTCCCGCCTCAACCTAACCCTTCCTCGGCTTCCAAGCATTTCCCCCCCTGTGACAGTACACGAGCGAGGCTCCGCCCCTACGTGCTTGACGTCTTTCGCGGCCGCCCAATGGCCGGGTGCCCCTTCGCCTTCCGTCCGCCGGCCTCGTTTCCGTCCGCCAACCGGTGACGGGGAGGAAGTGCGGGCGGCCAATCGGCGGTTCGGAGGCGGGGCGGACTGGCTGTCAGGTTAGGCTGAGAAAGTGTGGGGAGTTTGATGGGGAGTGTGAGGAGAGAGGAGCGGCTGCAGGCAGGTGAGTGCGATCCGGGATCCGGGTGTGCGCCCCCGGTCTATACCGCAATCACAGCCCCCGTGTGTGTGTTCTCATCCCGGGTACTACGGGGGAGGGGGATCACACAGGATGTCCATTACATGCAACGTGTCCTGATTATTACATCTCTTATTTATACATTGTATCCTATTTATTACATCTGTCATTTATACAATTGTATCTCATCAATACATTGTATCCTATTTATTACAACTGTTATTTATACAATGTATCACATTTATTCCATTCATCTTTTATACAATGTATCACATTATTACAGCTGTCATTTGATACAATGTATCACATTATTACTTTGCTCTTTTACACGTTGAATACTTCCAATGTATTTCCATTGTTGCAGCCAAATTAGAGACCTCCTTCCCCTCCCCCACACTGTATATGTGTTCTGGGCTGCCACACACACCTCATACCTAGAGATGTCCTGCCTTTTTGTAGGTGTAGCAATACATAGGACTCTGTAGACCCCTTGTGGTCACAGTCGCTTGTAGTGTGCAGTTAGGGGCTGGATGTGAGGACAGCCCCCCACCCCCCTGTTCCCATAGGTGGGTGCATGTTTGCTGTAGCCAAAAGTAACGCAGGAGAGACCCCCCCCCCCCCCCGTTCCCATAGGTGGGTGCATGTTTGCTGTAGCGCAGGAGAGACCCCCCCCCCCCCCCACACACACACACACTCCGATCGTTTATTAACTACTTGCCTACTGGGTACTTTCACCCCCCTTCCTGCCCAGGCCAATTTTCAGCTTTCACTGCTGTTGCGATTGAATGACACGGTCGTGCAGCACTGTACACCTATGAAAACGTTGTGATTTTATTCACACTATTAGAGATTTCTTTTGGTGGGATTTAATCACCACTGGGTTTTTTTTTGTTTTTTTGCTAATCAAACGGAAAAAAAAGAAGAGGAAAAAAATGTCAGTTTGTTATACAATTTTGCAAACCGGTAACTTTTTTTTCTTCTTCTTCACTGATGTTGAGGCCTCCATGGGGTGCACTGGTGGGGGGGGGGGAGGCCTTGATGGGCTGCACTGGTGATCAGTGCCCTGGTTATCAGTGTCCCTTTAAGAAAAGCCACAAATGTTGGGGGGAAAAAATGCTATAGTTTGTTATACAGTTTTACAAACGGGTAATTTTTCTCCTTCACTGATGTGGGTTAATGGGGTGCACTGTTGGGGGGGGGGGGGCATGGATGGGGTGCACTGTTGGGGGGAGGCACGGCTGGGCTGCCCTGGTGGGGGGGGGGGGGGAGGCACGGCTGGGCTGCCATGGTGGGGGGGGAGGCATGGCTGGGCTGCCCTGGGTGGGGGGGGGGGAGAGAGGCATGGCTGGGCTGCCCTGGGTGGGGGGGGGGAGAGAGGCATGGCTGGGCTGCCCTGAGTGGGGGGGAGAGAGAGGCATGGCTGGGCTGCCCTGAGTGGGGGGGAGAGAGAGAGAGAGAGAGAGAGGCATGGCTGGGCTGCCCTGGTGGGGGGGGGGAGGCATGGATTTGCTGTCCTGGTGGGGGGGGGGAGGCATGGATGGGCTGCCCTGGTGGGGGGAGGCATGGATTTGCTGTCCTGGTGGGGCAGCACTGGTAATCGGTGCCCTGATCATCAGTGTCGCTGTCCCACAAAAAAAGTCATAGTTTGTTATACAATTTTGCAAACGGGTAATTTTTCTCATTCACTGATGTGGGTAATGAGGCTGCAATGTTGGGGTGGCATAGATGAGCTACACTGGTAATCGGTGCCCTGATCATCAGTGTCGATGTCCCTTTAAGAAAGGCCACAAATGTTGGGGGCGGGGATGTCATAGTTTGTTATACAATTTTGCAAACAGGTAATTCTTCACCTTCACTGATGTGGGCTGCACTGGTGGGGAGGCATTGGTGGGCTGCGCTGGTGGGGCGGCATTGATGGGCTGCGCTGGTGGGCAGGCATTGGTAATCGGGACACTGGTAATCGGGGTCCATTGTCCCTTTAAGAAAAGACGGTTATCTTCTCTCAGCGCGAGGACAGAAAAGCTGATAACCGGATAGTGTTGACACCCGTGATCAGCTGTCATTGGACACAGCTGATCATGTGGTAAAGGGCCGCTGTGATTGGCCCTTTACCTCGATCTGTAATCAGCGAAGCACTCGGAGATCACGGGGCGCACTGGAAGTGTGGTCACGGGAGGACATCAATAGACGATCAACTTTTTGTGCAGCAGCAACCACAGCCTCCCAGACGCTGTTCAGAGAGGTGTACTGTCTTCCTTCACCGTAAATCTCCAATTTAAGAAGAGCCCACAAGTTCTCAATGGGGTTTAGGTCAGGGGAGGAAGAGGGCCAGGTAATTATTCTTTCATCTATAAGGCCTTTACTGGAGTTCTGTACTTTGGCGCATGCGATGGAGCCACGTCCTGCATACATTTCATGGTCTTCCTAAAAGACGCAGACTTTTCTTCCTGTACCACCGCTTGAAAAAAGTGTCTTCTAAACACTGGCGGTAGGTTTGGGAGGTGACTTTGAGTCCATCTTCAACCTGAAAAGGTCCAACTTTAATAATACCAGCCCATACCCGTACCCCACCTCCACCATGATGGCGCCTGAGTGGAAGTGGAGCTTTGTGCCCGTTACTGGTCCAGCCACAGGCCCGTCCATCATCATCAGTCCATAAAACCTTTATAGATATTTCTTGGCCCAGTCTTAACGTTTGAACTTCTGTGTCTTGTTCATTGGTGGTGGTCGGGTTCAGCCTTCCTTACCTTGTCTCTGAGCACCCCCTATTTCTGGGCACTCCAGGTAGTTTGCAGTTCTGGGTAAGGACAGCACTGGAGGGTAATGGGTTCCTGGTACCTTCACGTTTTTTGATTTTTCTCAAATCTTTGGCAGTTAATTTGAGAGAAAAAAAAAAAAAAAAGACGCAACGCGCTTCTTGCGACCCTGTTGACTATTTGCAACAAAGCCTTTGATGGTTTTATGATTTGATTAGATGTGTTAGATTTTTTTTTTTTTTTCTGGGACCGCCGCGCTGGTCCTGAGGAGCTGCGGGCAGGAGTTTTTAGGCGAGGCCGCGGCTTCGGCCTAGTCCGCAAGGCCGGACGCCACAGCCTAGGCCAAAGCCGCGGCCTCGCCTTAAAACTCCTGCCCGCAGCTCCTCAGGCCCGGCGCGGTGCCCATCAAAACAAAAAATCGATTTAGCCCTGGTTCACACTGGGTACGATTTGGAACGATTTGAGATGCGATTTGACATGTCAAATCGCATCTCAAATCGGCGGCAATTGTCGGCAATGGCACTGTCCTAATCAGTGCGACGCCGCATCTGCGATTTCAAAAAGTAGTTCCTGTACTACTTTTTGCGATTTCGGGCCGCGATTTACATTAAATTGCGGCCGAAATCGCGGTAAAATCGCGCATTTTACCGCGATTTTGAATTCGCAGCAGTGTGAACCTAGGCTTAAAGTGGTTGTAAACCCACTTTTTTCACTTTTACCCACAGGTAAGCCTATAATAAGGCTTACCTGTAGGTATAAAGAATATCTCCTAAACCTGTACGGTTTAGGAGATATTCCCCTCGCAATGCGCCGCTGATTGCAGCGGCGAATCCACGGCGAAAGGACCGGCAGCGGCCGGACCTTGCCGAATTTAAATCTCCCGCGGGAGTGACGTCATCGCCGCTCCAGCCAATCGGAGCGCTAGAGCGGCGATACCCGGAAGACACGCCGGAGCAAAATGACATCTCGCCCGGCGTGGACCAGGTAAGTGTTCTTCACCTCGTTCCGAGGTAAGTATTTCAAAATCAGCCAGTATGCCGTGCATACTAGCTGATTATGTCTTTTGCCTTGCAGGTTTGAAAAAAAATAAAAAATGTTTATGTGGTTTACAACCGCTTTAAATCGTAAATTGAGTTTTTAATAAAAAAATCGCCCCGATATCTCAGCCCCCAGCTACAGTATTTTTAGCTGCTGACTTTTTGGCAGGGGGGGGGCTTTTTTTCTGCTGTGCTCTTTCTGCAGCAGCAACAACCTTTTGAAGCGGAGAAATTAAACGTTGCAAGCGGGCGCTTTATTGCAGTAGGGACGTGCCATGACATGCGATGTCTCTTCTGCAATTAAATAAACTTGCCGGCCTGTTCACAATCTTCTTCACACCGTACACTAAGCTGCCCGGCGAGCATTGGCATGAATGCCTATTACCTCCACCAGAAGTGACAGGGTGACAACTCGAGAGAGCAATAAGGAGGCGCCCCAAATCAGGAAGGACATTCATGGCCGACGCACCAATGTTTCATTGAAAGCTGTAGATTAAAAAATATTGTAAGTGACATTACCGGCCTCCAGTACTGGCCAATTCCTACATCCCTCTCCTTCCTACAGGTAGAAATCATCATCATTTTTATTTATTTTTTGCTAGAAAATTACTTGGAACACCCAAACATTATGTTTTTGTTTAACCTCTTCAGCCCCAGAAGATTTACCCACCCCCACCCTCCATGAACACATGCGTACAAAACATACTGTGTCGCAGGATGAATAACTTTTTTTTTTTTTAAATGCACCCCAAAGTATCAATAGTTAAAAAGTCATTACCATTTGCTTAGGACACAAGTTCCTGTGTCCTAAGGCCCCTTTCACACGGGGCGGATCAGTAATGATCCGCCCCGTGAACCTCTGCTTGCTCAGCGGGGATCGCTCCGTTGATCCCCCGCTGAGCCGGCGGATGACAGGGCGGTCCCCGCACACTGTGCAGGGACCCCCCTGTCTTTTCTCCGCTCTCCCCTATGGGGGGATCGGATGAACCCGGACTGTCTGTGTTCACCCGATCCGCCAGACGGATGGAAAAGTAGGTTTTTTCCTCCGTCGCACTTTGGCAGATCGGAGCGGGTCGGATGTCAGCGGGCATCTCACCGCTGACATCCGCGGCTCCATAGAGGAGCACGGAGCGCCCGTTCAGGTCCGCCTAAAAAACTGGCAGGCGAACCTGAACGGGCCTCCCGTGTGAAAGAGCCCTAAGTGTCATCTATCGGTCTTCTGTAGCTGTGAGGACATTCCATAGCAGTGTTGCCAACCATCAATATTTTTACTGGCAGCCAGGTTTTTTTTTTTTTCTGCCCGTAAATGCCAGTAAGAGGGAAAGTTTGCCAGTAAAAAATATATGGCTGTGACGCTCGGCTCGGAACTGCGCATGCCCAGCTCGGGCCTGGAGCCGGCCAAGACCATTCAAGTGCCTGCTACAGTGTGTTCAAACAGTGTCAGCAGGGGGGGGGGGGGGGGGGTTGGTTGCGGCGGTGTCTGAGCGTGTCATGTGATGTCACAGTGCAAGGGGGCGGCCAGAGACTTGCGTGCAGGTCTGCAGGACGGGATTAAAGTGGTTGTAAAGGTAAAAAAAAAATGTTCCCTAAATAGCTTCCTTTACCTTAGTGCAGTCCTCCTTCACTTACCTCATCCTTCCATTTTGCTTTTAAATGTCCTTATTTCTTCTGAGAAATCCTCACTTCCTGTTCTTCTGTCTGTAACTCCACACAGTAATGCGAGGCTTTCTCCCTGGTGTGGAGTGTTGTGCTCGCCCCCTCCCTTGGACTACAGGAGAGTCAGGACAGCCACTAACACTCAGCTCCTTTCTCTATCTGCAAAGTAGAGTGTCCTGACCCTCCTGCTCGCCCCCTCCCCCCTCAAGAGGCTTTCTCCACACCAGGGAGAAAACTTTGCATTACTGTGTGGAGTTACAGACAGAAGAACAGGAAGTGAGGATTTCTCAGAAGAAATAAGGACATTTAAAAGCAAAGGATGGATGAGGTAAGTGAAGGAGGACTGCACTAAGGGAAAGGAAGCTATTTAGGGAACCTTTTTTTTTTTTTTTTTAACCTCTACAACCCCTTTAAGGCAAGCCGGGAGCGGGACTGTCGGCGCTCGTGACCCGGTCCTCTTCTCAGTGACCGTCCCCGTGGGAACAGCGGACCTGATCGCCGCCGGTGTCCCGGGATCGGGTCACAGAGAGGAAGAACGGGGAGAGGTAAGTGTAAACAAGCCTCTCCCCCCTGCTTCCTAGTGAGCTTGTCACTGATCGTGACGTCGCACGCAGAGCCACACCCCCCCCCAGAGTAAGAACACTACCTTAGGACACACTTAACCCCTACAGCGCCCCCTCCTGGTTAACCCCTTCACTGCCAGTGTAATTTTTACAGTAACCAGTGCATTTTTATAGCACTGTTCGCTGTAAAAATGACTGGTCCCAAAAATGTGTCCGCCATAATGTCGCAGTCCTGATAAAAATCGCTGATCGCCGCCATTACTTGGAAAAAAAAAAATTATTAATAAAAATGCCATAAAACTATCCCCTATTTGGTAGACGCTATAACTTTTGCACAAAGCAATTCATAAACACTTATTGCGATTTTTTATTTTATTTTTTAACAAAAATATGTAGAAGAATACGTATCGGCCTAAACTGAGGAAAAAAAACGATTTTTTATATCTTTTTTGGGGATATTTATTATAGTAAAAAGTAAAAAATTGCTTTTTTTTTTTTTCAAAATTGTCGCTCTGTTTTTGTTTATAGCTCAAAAAATAAAAACCGCAGAGGTGATCAAATACCACCAAAAGATGGCTCTATTTGTGGGAAAAAAAGGGCGCCAATTTTGTTTGGGAGCTACGTCGCGCAATTGTCAGTTAAAGCGACGCAGCGTCGAATTCGCAAAAAGGGGCCTGGTCCTTTACCTGCATAATGGTCCGGGTCTTAAGTGGTTAAATATTTTTGGAACTGTCAGTAAAAACGTGTCTGCGCCAGTAAATTTTGGGTGTTGTCAGTAAATTTCAATCTGATAGGTTGAGTGACACAAAGCTGTGAGTGGTCAGGCTGGTTGATGGTCAAACAATAGACTGGTGCGGGGTCCCGGAAGTGTACTTTGGCGTGGTGTCTTCTCTACAGCATTTTCCATTCTTGTTCCTAATCACCGTATTCCCCGTCCCCCTACAATGACTGAGAATTCACAGATGAGAGGCAGAGGCGGCCTCCCAGACAGTGATGAACGATCCAACGTCCCTACATTCTAGTCCTCATTACATTGGTCCCGGGCCGAGTTCAGACCTTTTACCTTGAATGATTCTCCTAATCGGTTTCGCTAAAGAGACCTTGGCAGAGGTGCCAGGAGATCTCTGCAACCAACGCTAAAGACTTTTGTGGCCTTCACTGTTTGTTAACCACTTCAGCTCCGGAAGGTTTTACCCCTTTCATGACCAGGCCCTTTATTTTTTGCTCTTTGCCATGCTTTACTGCGCTATTTTAAACCGATAATTGTGCGATCATTCACACCATCGAAAATGACCCAAAAAATGTACCCAAAAGAAATTCATATCGTGTTTTTTTTTGTTTTTTTTTCCACACAAATAGAGCTTTCTTTTGGTTGTATTTCATCACTGCTAAGTTTTTTTATTATATAAATGACAAAGACAAAAATTTGGGGGGGGTGGTGTTTGGACAAATATATATATATTTTTTCTTTCTTCTATAAAACATACCGTATAAGCCGAGTTTTTCAGCACATTTATTTGTGCTGAAAATGCCCCCCTCGGCTTATACTCGAGTCATCTTTTTGAGCCTGATCTCCTGGACTCTGGGGACCCGGTACCAGGGCTGGACTGGGACAAAAATTTGGCCCTGGACTTCATCCAGACTGGCCCACTTTTGAACGGTCATTTCTCTGGTAACTTTGGGGACCCGGTGCCGGCCGTAGGTCCCCTGGACCTGAAACTTGGCACACATGTAGCCCCATTTCTCGTCTACAAGTGTGAAAAGTTTGCTGTCTGGGGGATTTACGGCCTGGGAGCGCCTTTTTTTTATTTATTGTTTTTTAAAGCTGGGCCCCCCTTCTATATACTCCCATGTTAAACGTAAGTCGAGGCATGGGCAAAATGAGGCATGCACATGGACACCCTAGGCTTATACTCGAGTCAATACGTTTTCCAATTTATTTTTATTTATTTTTTGTAGTAAAATTGGGTGCTTCGGCTTATATTCGGGTATATACGGTATCCCAAAAAAAAAAAAAAATACTTAAAGGGTCACTAATAGGGTTGTCCCGATACCACTTTTTTAGGACTGAGTACAAGTACCGATACTTTTTTTCAAGTAGTCGCCGATACCGAATACCGATACTTTTTTTTAAATGTGTCCCCAAATGCAGCCATGTCCCCCACATATGCAGCCATGTCCCCCCCAGCCATGTCCCTCACATATGCAGCCATGTCCCTCACATATGCAGCCATGTCCCTCACATATGCAGCCATGTCCCTCACATATGCAGCCATGTCCCTCACATATGCAGCCATGTCCCTCTAGCCATGTCCCTCACATATGCAGCCATGTCCCTCTAGCCATGTCCCTCACATATGCAGCCATGTCCCTCTAGCCATGTCCCTCACATATGCAGCCATGTCCCGAGTCCAGCCATGTCCCGAGTCCAGCCATGTCCCCCATACCTTTGCCGCCGCCGCATGGAGAAGATCACAGCATTCATTTGAATAGCTGTGATGTTCCCGCACGGCGTTTAACCCATGCGGCGGTGCGGCGCGATGCGGCGGCGGCAGCGGCGGGGGGGAAGTATTCTATTTAGGTATCGGGGGTATTTGCACGAGTACGAGTACTCCCGCAAATACTCGGTATCGGTCCCGATACCGATACTGGTATCGGTATCTGGACAACCCTAGTCACTAAAGGAATTTTTTTTTTTTTAGCTAAATAGCTTCCTTTACCTTACTGCAGTCCTGGTTTCATGTCCTCATTGTTCGTTTTTGCTTTCATGTTGCTGTAAATCCTCTCTGTTCTGGACACTTCCTGGTTGCCTGTTTCCTGATAACCACAGTACTGGGAGATTTCTCACTGTGGTCACTAATCAAGGAGGTGTGATTACTGTGTGTAAAACGAAACTGGATTGGTGCTGAGGAGTTTTAGACAAAGTATCACTGCTCTCTATTGGCTGACTGCCCTCTAGTGGCTCTCTGTATATCAGAGAACCAGGAAACAACAGCAAAAACAAAACTACACTGCAGGCACATTATATGATTGTTTTTTTATCTATTTTTAATCATTTCTAAAAGGAATCAGTTAACTATTATGTCTCTATGCCCTGTAAACAGTCATTTCAGCTAAAAATTTTTTTTCCTTTAGTGACCCTTTAAATTTAGGCCAAAGTCTATTCTGCTACATGTCTTTGGTAATAAAAAAATCCCAATAAGCATATATTGATTGGTTTGCGTGAAAGTTATATCGCCAACAAACTATGGTATAAATACTGGATTTTTAAAAAAAAAAATAAAAATTTTTTTTTTTTTTTTTTTAATACTACTGCTCAGTGTGCAGAGCAATCAGAATAGACTGTTTCTGTACAGCAGAGGAGCCGGTACAACTGTGCAAGACTAAAAGTAAGGCTGGCGTTTGGCCTTAAGTTGCCAAAACTGGATGCGATCCAATTATCTGGCCCCGGTGTCATTGCATTTTCTTGGCAAGGTCAGTCAGTGACGACGACACAAATCGATCCGAGTCCTCGGCATTTATCTCCTGACCACATTGCCGGGATTCCAGCTAGCGAAAAGATTACTGGACGTCGTGTGTTTTTCTCATCCACAAGCTGTAATTTTTGGCCTGCAGCCCGTTCTTGCCGGCTTAGGATGAGAGCTTTGTGTTTCCTCGAAGGCTTCTGAAAGATTAATTCTCTGGAGGTAGAAGACTCCCGTAGTAATGTGGGATGCAAATCACCGAATATTAAATGTTGGAAATGTACTTCCAGTGCAATACAGCAGATTATTCTCGACCTGAAGAACACGGAGCAGGTTAAAGCCCAACTCCGGGCAAATAAATGACCCCTTGCAGTGGGGCTGTGCCTGCATTGCAAGGGTTGATGCCTCTTTTTTTGGTCTAGGGCAGTGGTCTCTAAACTCTGAACCGGGGGCCAGATATGGCCCTTTGCTTGGTTTTATCTGGCCCTTGGGGCACAATTCCTCCCAATGATGAGGCAACTTTCCTCTCCGTGACGCCAAATGAAGTGGCACAGTTCCTCCCGCCTGTCGTCCTCGGTGACGCCAATGATGGGGGCCCGCCTGTCGTCCTCGGTGACGCCAATAATGGGGGGGGCCGCCTGTCGTCCTCGGTGACGCCAATGATGGGGGGGCCGCCTGTCGTCCTCGGTGACGCCAATGATGGGGGGGCCGCCTGTCGTCCTCGGTGACGCCAATGATGGGGGGGCCGCCTGTCGTCCTCTGTGACGCCGATGATGGGGCCCGCCTGTCGTCCTTGGTGACGCCAATGATGGGGGCCCGCCTGTCGTCCTCGGTGACGCCAATAATGGGGGGGGGCCGCCTGTCGTCCTCGGTGACGCCAATGATGGGGGGGCCGCCTGTCGTCCTCTGTGACGCCAATGATGGGGGGGCCGCCTGTCGTCCTCGGTGACGCCAATGATGGGGGGCCCGCCTGTCGTCCTCTGTGACGCCGATGATGGGGCCCGCCTGTCGTCCTCTGTGACGCCAATGATGGGGCCCGCCTGTCGTCCTCTGTGACGCCAATGATGGGGCCCGCCTGTCGTCCTCTGTGACGCCAATGATGGGGCCCGCCTGTCGTCCTCTGTGACGCCAATGATGGGGCCCGCCTGTCGTCCTCTGTGACGCCAATGATGGGGCCCGCCTGTCGTCCTCGGTGACGCCAATGATGGGGCCCGCCTGTCGTCCTCGGTGACGCCAATGATGGGGCCCGCCTGTCGTCCTCGGTGACGCCAATGATGGGGCCCGCCTGTCGTCCTCGGTGACGCCAATGATGGGGCCCGCCTGTCGTCCTCGGTGACGCCAATGATGGGGCCCGCCTGTTATAGTTTGTTTGAAAAAAGATACAAGTCCATCCAGTTCAACCGTAAAAAAATATAAAAAATATCATACAATCCCATATACCCAATATTATACCCACAGTTTATTCAGAGGAAGGCGAAAAAACCCCAGCAGAGCATGATCCAATTTGTTACAGCAGGGGAAAAAATCCCAATCAGATTTTCCCGGATCAACTTTACCTATAAATGTCAGTACCCAGTTATATAATGTACATTTAGGAAAGTATCCAGGCCTTGGTGCCCCCTGTCCTCTCGGGGGTGCCAAGGATGCCACACTGTTTACTCCTTCTGGCCACCACAGTCTGGCCCCCCTAAAGTTTGAGACAGTCACCTGGCCCTTTTTGTTTAGAATATTTGGAGACCCCCCCTGGTCTAGGGAAACGATAAAAAGACCATAGCAGGGCCCATAGTCCTGCTCTGGGTGTGAGGACGCCAAGGGGACCGTTCACTGTTGGATCGTAGAGGAGCGCCCCCTGCTGGTGGAGTGGAAGATTGGGTAAGAAAACCGGTTTCTCTTTCTTCTCTCCAGGACAAAACAAGCAATTCACCCTTGTAGTTCAGGCACAGTCCCACTGCAAGGGATCATTTTTTATTTGCCCCCCCCATGTACAGCCATTGGGATTAATCCATTTACCATATTGTGTTCTGGTCACAGTTTGAATGCAGAATCCTTACAACCTCTTTTTTGTCTTTACAGGTGTTTAAGTGTTGTGTGTCCCATCCCTACATGTGAAGATGACTCGGTTAGGATTTCTGCGGCTGTCCTATGAGAAACAGGACACTCTCCTCAAACTCCTCATCCTGTCCATGGCTGCAATTCTCTGTAAGTACCCTGACCTGCTTAGCCTTGTCTTCTAATGAAACTGCGGTGCCTCTTTGAACTTATTTTGGGGGTTTATAGTGTATATACATTCCCTATTCAAATTGCATTTTGGGGGTGTTGTGTTGGTTAATAGAGAAGGACCTGGTAGCAATGCTGTATCCTGGCCTAGGCCAACAAGGCCCAGGCCTAGGACATCACTTTGCAGGGGGGGCAGCACGGAAAGAGTCTCCGCCGGCTTGCGCTACACCAGGGGTCTTCAAACTATGGCCCTCCAGTTGTTCAGGAACTACAATTCCCATCATGCCTAGTCATGTCTGTGAATGTCAGAGTTTAACAATGCCTCATGAGATGTGTAGTTCCACAACAGCTGCAGGGCCGTAATTTGAGGATCCTTGCGCTACACTGTTGGTGTAGTGCCAGTTTTATGGGGTGGGCTGGGCTGAGTGGCAAATTAGTCTAGTGCCTCCATAAAGCGTCCGCATTGCTTCCGGTATGGGGGGGCTGCTTTTAATTTTAATGTCCTATCATCCTGGACCACAAACCTTCCTCACTGTGCTAAGTTTTCTGCTGCACCATTGCCATGGTTATATCTTCTTAGTCCTCTCCATTAAATTATCAGCAATATGTGCTTAAAGTAGAACTATAGGCAGCACTTTTTTTTATTTATTTTTTTAATTTTGGATAGAGTAAGGGAAGGTTATAGCCCCTGTCAGTTCATTTTTTACCAGCCCTGTCCCATTGCGGAGGAAGTGAGAGGAAATCTATGCAAATTAAGGGAATCTTCCCTGCAGGCCCTCAGAACTAGTGTCCCAACTCGAAAATGTCAGGGCGGGTCTTAAACAGAAAGGGGTGTGGCCTTGACAGGAAGGGGTGGGTCATATTTAAATTAGGGGGGTCGTGAGTTTAGCCAGGCCTAGGGCAGCACAAAACCTAAATATACTGCCTGGTAGTATTCTACACCGTGCTTTTGAGCTGGAGGCATTACCAGGTAATAGCCCAAGACAGAAAAAGGTCAAAACCTTATTGAGGACGGATGCATTTCATCCTGCCCACCGGGGCTTGGTCACAGAGGTGGGAGATATGAGCCGGGCAGAGACTTCTATTTGCATCATCACCATGAAGGGGAAGTGAAAAAGTGTGTGTGTGTGTGTGTGTGTGTGTGTGTGTGTGATATGTATTGAGACAAATTAAAGGTAAAAGATTATTGAAGGAAAAGATAAACGATTAAAAAAAAAAAATGAATAAAATTGGTGAAAATCATGAATGAAGAGGAAAAATGTCCAAGTTTAACCTCTTGACCACCGCCCCATGTCAAAAAGACGTCCTCTTTTTAAAGTTGAATATCTCGATAACGGCAGCAGCTGCTGCCACAACCGAGATATTCATCTTTTCAGGGGGCGGTGGTGTACACGATAACGGCGGTCTCTGCGGCGGATTCGCCGCGAGATCGCCGTTATCGGTGGCGGGAGAGGGGCCCCCCCTCTCCCGCCGCTCTCCCGCGCCCTCCGCCGCTTACCGGAGCCGTCGGTAGCGGCGGAGGGGATCGGATGTGTCCGGCAGCTGAGCGGGGACGGGACTGAAGGAGAAATCTCCTTCACCCGTCCTCATAGCTCTGCTGGGCGGAAGTGACGTCAAAACGTCAGTCCCGCCCAGCCTCTTAAAGAAACATTTTTTTTTTTGTCATTTGAAAAAATGACTTTTTTTTTTTTTTTGCATTTAAGTCTAATTATGAGATCTGAGGTCTTTTTGACCCCAGATCTCATATTTAAGAGGACCTGTCATGCTTTTTTCTATTACAAGGGATGTTTACATTCCTTGTAATAGGAATAAAAGTGATCAATTTTTTTTTTTTTTTTTTTTTTTCAGTGTAAAAAATTATAAAAATAAATAAGAAAACCCAAAAAAACATTTTTAAAGCGCCCCGTCCCGACGAGCTCGCGCGCAGAAGCAAACGCATACGCGAGTAGCGCCCGCATATGAAAACGGTATTCAAACCACACAAGTGAGGTATCGCCGCGATCGTTAGAGTGAGAGCAATAATTCTAGCCCTAGACCTACTCTGCAACTCAAAAAATGCAACCTGTAGAATTTTTTAAACGTCGCCTATCGAGATTTTTAAGGGTAAAAGTTTGACGCCATGCCACGAGCGGGCGCAATTTTTAAGCGTGACATGTTGGGTATCATTTTACTCGGCGTAACATTATCTTTCACAATATATAAAAAAATTGGGCAAAATGTATTGTTTTATGTTTTAATTCAAAAAAGTGATTTTTATCCAAAAAAAAGTGCGCTTGTAAGACCGCTGCGCAAATACGGTGTGACAAAAAGTATTGCAATGACTGCCATTTTATTCCCTAGGATGTCTGCTAAAAAAAAATATATAATGTTTGGGGGTTCTGATTAATTTTCTAGCAAAAAAATTTTGATTTTCACATGAAGGAGAGAAGTGCCAGAATTAACCTGGTGGGCAAGTGGTTAAAAAGGAAGGGGGGGGGGGATTGAAGATATGGCATACGATAAGAGAAAAAAATATATATATATAAATATATATAAAAATCTTAAAGCGGGGGTTTACCCAAAAAAAATTACATTCAGCCAAGTTGTCCTAATGACAATCGGCTTTTTTTTATTTATTTTTTTCGTACATAGCGTATTTCACCGCAGCTTCCGGGTATGTCTTCTGGCGGGACTGGGCGTTCCTATCTGATTGACAGGCTTCCGACTGTTGCATACAGCGCATCAGTTGCCAAAAGAAGCCGAACGTCGATGCGGCTCTATACGGCGCCTGCGCACCGACGTTCGGCTTCTTTCGGCAACTCGTGACGAGTAGTATGCGACGGTCGGAAGCCTGTCAATCAGATAGGAACGCCCAGTCCCGCAGAAGACCTACCCGGAAGCGGCGGTGAAATACGGTATGTACAAAAAAAAAAAACAGCCGATTGTCATTAGGACAACTCGGCTGAATGTAATGTTAAAAATTTATTTTTTGGGTGAACCTCCACTTTAATTTGAAGGATGTCAAGAAAATAAAGGGAATTATAATAAAAATAAGTGAGAAAATTATGTACTGTGAAACTACCAAAAAAAAGTAATTCCTTCAGTTCAGTTTGTTAGCTAAGCTTCGGGCAAATATAAAATAAACACATTGTCTTTTTCTTTTTTCTTTTTCAGCTTTTTCAACCAGGTTATTCTCCGTGTTGAGGTTTGAAAGTGTCATCCATGAGTTTGATCCGTAAGTTTACCAACTTCTTACGTTCTCCTAGTAGAGGAAGTGGTGAGGTGTGACTGATTAGTACATGGTAGTTTGTATGTAGAGATTATGTCATGCATCGTGTTTATTCCACACCCTGAACGTCATACTCAGAACCTTTAATGATGTACTTTGGTGTTTGAGGTCTGGTTTATGGCTTTGGAGTAACAATCTATCAACCCAGCTATTTACTACTCCGGTTTCTCAGACTGGTTATGTTAAAGGGGTTATAAAGGTTTACATTTTTTTTTTTTTTTTTTTTTTTTTTTTTTTTTAACCACTTAAGCCCCGGACCAAAATGCAGCTAAAGGACCCGGCCAGTTTTTGCGATTCGGCACTGCGTTGCTTTAACTGACAATTGCGCGGTTGTGCGACGTGGCTCCCAAACAAAATTGGCGTCCTTTTTTCCCCACAAATAGAGCTTTCTTTTGGTGGTATTTGATCACCTCTGCGGTTTTTATTTTTTGCGCTATAAACAAAAATAGAGCGCCAATTTTGAAAAAAATTCAATATTTTTTTACTTTTTGCTGTAATAAATATTTCCCAAAAATATATAAAAAAAACGTTTTTTTCCTCAGTTTAGGCCGATACGTATTCTTCTACATATTTTTGGTAAAAATCCCAATAAGCGTTTATCCGTTGGTTTGCGCAAAATTTACAGCGTTCACAAAATAGGGGATAGTTTTATTGCGTTTTTTGTTTTTTATTTGATTTTTTTTTTTACTACTGACGGCGATCGGCTTTTTTTTTTTTTTCTCGTGACTGCGACATTATGGCAGACACTTCGGACACTTCGGACAATTTTGACACATTTTTGGGACCATTGTCACAGCAAAAAATGCATTGTTTTCTGTGAAAATTACAATTGCAGTTTGGGAGTTAACCACAAGGGGGCGCTGATGGGGTTATGTGTGACCTCAAGTGTGTTTACAACTGTAGGGGGGTGTGGCTGTAGGTGCGACGTCATCGATTGTGTCTCCCTATAAAAGGGAACACACGATCGATGACGCCGCCACAGTGAAGAACGGGGAAGCTGTGTTTACACACAGCTCTCCCCGTTCTTCAGCTCCGGGGACCCATCGCGGGACTCCAGCGGCGAGCGGGTCCTGGTGCTTCGCGGGCGCGCGACCCATGGCTGGGCACTAGCACAGGACGTACCTGAACGTGCTTGTGCCCAGCCGTGCCATTCTGGCGACAGAAATGTGCAGGAGGCGGTCCTTAAGTGGTTAGATAACAAACATACCATACTTGCCGCCACTGTGCAGTTCGTTTTGCACAGAGTGGCCCCGATCCTCGTCTTCTGGGGTCCCTTGGCGGCTGTCTCGGCTCCTCCCTGCAATAGCTAACCCTCTCGGGAAGATCTCTTCCAAGGGGGTTAGCTTGCGGGCGCACTCCCGTCTCATACACTCTGCGTCCCATAGACACAGAGTGTATGTCTCGGTCCTGCCCCCCTGTTGGCCGCATCATTGGATTTGATTGACAGCATCGGGAGCCAATGGCTGCGCTGCTATCAATCTATCCAATCAACACTAAGAAGGAGTGGAGAAGAGGACGCCGGGGGACGCACACAGCAGGTGAACGGGCTCAGGTAAGTAAACGGTGGGCTGGGGGGGAGGCCATCATTGCCAGGTGTTTTTTCACCTTAAAGGGGTTGTAAAGGTTCGTGTTTTTTCACCTTAATGCATTCTGTGCATTAAGGTGAAAAAACACCTGGCAATGACTGCCCCCCAACCCCCAGCTTTACTTATCTGAGCCTGTTCACCTGCTGTGCGCGTGTCTGGCGTCCTCTTCTCCACGGAGTCTGGGCGTTGATTGGATGTATTGCTAGCAGCGCAGCCATTGGCTCGCGCTGCTGTCAATCGCATCCAATGACACGGCGTGCCGGGGGGCGGTGCCAAGTGATAGTCGGTGGCTATGGCCGCCGGCTGTATCACGAGAGCGCTCCCACAAGCTAACCCCCTTGGGAGAGCTCTTCCCATGAAGGGGGTTAGCTCTTGCGGGGAGCAGCCGAGACAGCCGCCGAGGGACCCCAGAAGAGGAGGATTAGGGCCACTCTGTGCAAAACGAACTGCACAGTGGAGGCAAGTATAACATGTTTGTCATTAAAAAAAAAAAAAAACGAAACCTTACAACACCTTTAATGCATAGGATGCATTAAGGTGAAAAAAAGCGAATCTGCGACTCATTATATAGGGAGAGCTCGGCAACCTGAATGTTTAAAATCTATATGGCCCAGATAGTTCAACTCTGCTCCAAAATGATGTTAGAAGATGTCCCATTGACTTGTTTGTTTTTAAAAAATTGGTCCCGTTTTCTGCGTTTTTCAGGTACTTTAACTACCGAACCACAAGGTTTCTGACAGAGGAAGGATTTTACAACTTCCATAACTGGTTCGATGACCGTGCCTGGTATCCACTAGGGAGGATTATTGGGGGAACCATTTATCCAGGTATGTAAGATCGAGGCGATGGACTGTGCCTGATGTCCTCTCATTAGCCAAGCTTATTTTGTCATGTGTTAGACGAGGCTTCTTTGGTACATTGCATCTGATGAAATGTTCTGGTATCCCCTGGAAGATGTTATAATTATTGTAATGGCTCCTCTTTAGGTTTGATGATCACATCGGCAGCATTTTACCACGTTATGCACTTCTTTCATGTCACCATCGACATCCGAAATGTATGTGTGTTTCTGGCTCCTCTCTTCTCCTCCTTCACCACCATTGTGACCTACCACCTCACCAAAGAGCTAAAGGTAAGTGTGGCACATCAGTGTATACATCATAGGCATGCGCACAGGGTGTTCCCGGGCACACCCCAATCACTCTGTGCAGCACAGATTCCCCCTACTGACCTGGCTCCCACCCCCCCAAAGCTTCCCTCCTCTCCCATCAACCCCCCCCGCAGCTTCCCTCCTCTCCCATCGGCTGTTGCTGCTGGGATGTTTTAGGAGTGGGAAGGGGCCAATAAATATGTAATTGACCTGCCCCTTCCCTTTCTGATCGAACACCCTAAGCGATCAGTAGTGTGTGTTTGGGCTTTGGGGTGCACACCTTAATGCAATAGGCTGCGCACACCTATGGTATACATCTTCTGTTGGGCCGTGTTCACCCGCAGGTGACAGATCAGCGGTGTGCTTTGCTAACGCCGGACCCGCTGATTTGTTTCCAACTGTGTCTTATCGCAGCGGAAGCGGCATGTGCACCCCTTAAACCGCGTGCACGAAATCGCATACAGGTATGTGATTTTGAGCACCTGGGCCGCCCTGCCACAGTAAATGTATGTGGGGTGGTCCGGAAGCAGTTAATGCTGCTGCTAATTCATCTACTTGAAAGACGGCTAAATCTCTTGCAAATATTCTGCATACATTTTAGTTTTTTCTTTTGATTGCTTTTATAGATTTTCTGCTTACCTATTCTCATGTTAAGATCTAGGGTTCAGGAAACCACTTAGTTTATTCAACGTGAGCAGGACCGTTTTTGTAGTTGCTAAGATCGCCATTGTCTTAAAGTGGTTGTAAAGGCTGACGTTTATGCATGAAGGTAAAAAACCTGTGTATTGCCCCCCCCCCCCCCCCCCCTACTTGCCTAAAGCCCCATCTCGATCCGGCGATGTGCACTGGAGCCTCGGCTGTCCTAGGTGTGTCTTTCCTCATTGGCCGAGACACAGCCATTGGCTCTCAATCGCAGCCAGTGAACTAATGAGGTGGGGGCAGGGCCAAGCCGTGGCTCTGTATCTTATGGGTGCATAGAGTGGGGGCTCGAGAGCAAGCACGCCAGTGCCGCCATAGCTAGTGATATGCTATTGATGGCACTGGTCAAGGTGGAAGGGTTGGGAGCACCAGAAGAGGATTGGGGCTGCTTTGTGAAAAACCACTAAACAGGGCAGGTATGTATAACATGTTTGTTTTAAAAAACAAAACAAAAAAACTTTAATATCACTTTAACCACTTGCCGCCCGCCAATTGCAGATTGACGTCGGCAAAGTGGTTTCAATATCCTGAGTGGACTTCATATGACGTCCACTCAGGATATTAAGCCGCTGCGTGCCCCCGGGGGCGCGCATCACGGCGATCGTTGTTGCAGGGTGTCAGTCTGACACCCCGCAACACCGATCTAGGTAGAGTCTCCGACGGAGACTCTTTACCACGTGATCAGCCGTGTCCAATCACGGCTGATCACAATGTAAACAGGAAAAGCTGGTAATCGGCTTTTCCTCACTCGCGTCTGTCAGTAGAGAGCCGATCGGCTGCTCCTCTGACGGGGGGGGGGGGGTTTGTGCTGATCGATTATCAGCACGGCCCCCCCCCCGAGGATGCCCACACTGGACCACCAGGGATGCCACTAGACCGCAAAACACAGGGATGCAAAACACACACTAGACCACCAGGGATGACAGAAATAATGGATGCCAATCAGTGCCCACAATGGGCATCACTGATTGGCAAGCATTGTTTGGCACTGATTGGCATCCATTAGTACAACACATATGTTGGTGCCCATCCGTGCCGTACCATCGGTGCCCATCCGTGCCGTGGCATCGGTGCAGGAGAAAATGTACTCATTTACAATGTTTTATAACAGAAACAAAAAAACTTTTTTGCAAAAATAAAAATCCCAGAGGTGATCAAATACCACCAAAAAAAAGCTCTATTTGTGGGTACAAAATGATAAAAATGTAGTTTGGGTACAGTGTAGCATGACCACGCAATTGTCATTCAAAGTGCAACAGCGCTGAAAGCTAAAAATTGGTCTGGGCGGGAAGGTGTATAAGTGCCCCCCGGTATGGAAGTGGTTAACATTAAGGGTTTCCTTGTTTTCAGGATGCTGGTGCCGGTCTGTTGGCAGCAGCAATGATCGCTGTCGTTCCGGGTTACATCTCCCGTTCTGTGGCTGGATCATACGATAATGAAGGTAACCAGGGAAAGTTTATATCCTAATAACTCAAAGCTTCAATGTCTGGTTATCTGTATCGTCATGTTTTTGGTTCTTCTTCACCCTACCCAGGTATTGCCATTTTCTGCATGCTCCTGACATACTACATGTGGATCAAGGCTGTGAAGACCGGTTCCATATCCTGGGCAACCATGTGTGCCCTGGCCTATTTTTACATGGTGAGCTTGAAACCCCCACCCCCCCCCCCCCCCCCCCCCCGTTAATCTGGGCATTTCTTGCAAGGAATGCATGTGAACAAATGTCTGATACCTGTTTCTGATGGTTTACAGGTTTCGTCCTGGGGAGGTTATGTGTTTTTGATCAATTTGATTCCCCTTCACGTCCTTGTCCTGATGCTGACTGGCCGCTTCTCCCATCGGATCTATGTCGCTTACTGCACTGTGTACTGTCTGGGCACCATCCTGTCTATGCAGATTTCCTTTGTCGGATTCCAGGTATGTTCTCTCGCATGCTTTCTTGGATTTTCTGGAACATTTCATTGTATTTAATGCAACAAAAGATGCCTAGTAACCCTACAAACCTTCATTCTAAAAAAATATTAAAGTAGAAAGTGCTTCCACCACCAAATTATCCACGTGGTACACTTTGATCATTTGGTCGTACACGTGGATGATTTGTTGGAAGATCTTGCTACTTTGGACTTTTTTTTTTTGGACTTTATTATTATTTTATAGTAAAGGTTTGTGAGTTGCGTGGCATCTTTTTGCTGCATTATTTACTGTGGGGTGGAGTGAGACCACTTTATGGTGCGCACAACAACCTCATATATTTATTCATATGCACTTTTTATACTTCTATTGTTATGTGCAATGATTTTTGTGGTGTAGAGGTAATCATAGTGGCTGTGCTGATTGATATATAGGTTTTTATTTAACCCTCCTCTTGTGTTAGGGTCAGAACCGACCCGTTTTCAGGTTTTGAATGTCTAAGTATCACATAAATTTGTTTATTGCATCAAGATTTTTTTACTTTGTCAGGAACCTCTATTTAAACAATGTAATAGAAAAATAATCCTTTTCACTAAATTATAAAATACTGTGGTGAAAATGAAAACGTTTATGGTGTTGGGGTCAATTCTGACCCAGTTATAATATAGGATTATAGGACACTAATAAGTGCCAAAACTGAAATCATAAACACTCTCTCTGCTTAGTAACACTGACAGCCAATCACCTCTCAACCCTGTGAGCTGTAGTTAGGGAGGAGCCTATCTCTTTGCCTGCTTGTCTGCTTCTCTAAATAAAGTAAAGAAACTTAGGACCAATTTATAATATTCTATTGAGGTTTATTTTACCATTTTTTAAATTTGAAAATGAGAGGTATGCTATCAAAAGAAAGGTCTAAGGGGTCACACCAAAAATATTAAAACCAATATTTTCAAGGATAAAGAAGCCTAACAAGGTAACCAAGAGGTAAGAAACAAATTGGATGATAAATAATTGTTCAGAGGGTATTTTATGGCTGATTTAAGACACGGGTCAAAACCGACCCATTAACATCATGGATAGTAACAGAAAGCTAACATAAGAGGAGGGTTAAACGAGAAGTGCAGGAATTAATTTTTTTTTTTTTTTAAAGAATTCTACTTGCCTAGGTGGATGCAGCATCGGTCCGATGTGCCCTGTATGCAAATGCAAGTTGACATCTGATTTTTGTAGCTTGGTATTCATTGCAGATCTCGGATCAGTAATGTTTGCTTTTAAAGTCATTCTAAAAGCAGTTTTTTTTACCTTGATGCATTCTGTGTATTATGGTAAAAAAAAATTCTGGATGCTGCTTCCCCTGCAGCCCCCACTAAATACTTACCTGAGCCTGATCAGGATGTGCACAAGAGATGAGGCTGTCTCTGCTTTCTCCCTTCTCATTGGCTTAGATACAGCAGTGGGAGTTATTGGCTCCCACTGCTGTCAATCATAGCCATTGACAAGGGAGCAGGGGTGGGGCCGAGCCCCTGTTTTGTATGCTTTTATGGACACAGAGAGCAGGGCTCGGGAGGGAGCGAGCGAGCATACCACTTAGAGGGGAGGGCAGAGCCAGGGGCGTGGCGGGGGACCTGAGAAGAGGAGGCTGCTGTGTGCAAAACCATTACACAGAGAAGGTATGTATAACATGTTTGTTATTTTAACAATAAAAACAACAAATCTTTAATGTCTTTTTAATCAGTACAGTGCCTATTCTTTTTTTCTTTCTTTGGTAATTTATGTAATCTAAAATATTTTTTTTTTTTTCTTTACCCAGCCTGTCCTGTCCTCTGAACACATGGCGGCCCTGGGTGTCTTTGGATTGTGTCAGATCCACGCATTTGTGGATTACTTGCGGAGCAAACTGAACCCCCAGCAATTTGAGATCCTCTTCAGGAGTGTCATCTCCCTGGTGGGATTTGTCCTGCTGACTGCGGGGGCCGTGCTCATGCTGACAGGTAGGAGACTGTGAAAGATTGTTGGAATGACCTCCATGTATGTGAGCAAACTGGACTTTCAATGTACTGGGATTTGGCAGACACAGAGAAATGAATTGCTGTTGTCTGATACCTTGGTTCCTTCTTGGTGTCATTAAATAGACTTAAAGCCTAACTCCAGGTTTATTACCATTTTTAACTAGCTCTTTTGGGCCAAGTTGGTCCAGGCAAAAAAAAAAATAGAGATATATATATATCTCTCTATCTCTCTATCTCTCTATCTATCTCTCTCTCTCAGCCATTCGTAGGCAGCTCTGTATTCTGAGTGGCTGAGATGGAGAGGCAGGCAGATGTCGCAATCTCCACCAATCAGAGGGAGCTTAGTGTTCATTCAGAGAATACAAAGCTGCCTACGATTGGCTGAGAAGCATTGAACCTATTCTGCCTATGAATTGTTGAGTAGTGCTCGGCCTAACTCTATTTTGTTCCAGAACACTGCTGTATACCATTTGTTTCTCAACTCAAGGTCATGTTTTCAGGATTTCCATTATTTTGCACAGGTGATTTGATCAGTTTCTCTGCCTAAGTATTTATCACGGCTGTTTTATCTAAGGGAAATACTGAAAACATGACCTGTTGGTGCACCTTGAGGACTGGCGTTGAGAAGCACTGCTGTATACTTTATGTAGCTCATGGGTGCTCAACCTGTGCCCCTTTAGCAGTTGCAGAACTACAAGTTCCCATGATGCATTGCAAGCTACTGACCGTTACAAGCATGATTCCCAAAGGCAGAGGCATGATGGGACTTGTAGTTTTGCAACAACTGGAGGGCCACAGGTTGAGCACCCATGATGTAGCTGATACCACCTACCGTTTATGCAGCAGGCCCACCTGTTGGTCTAGCAAATGGTTTCAATCTGCCCCAAACAAACTAGTTAAAGAGACAATAAACGTGGAAGTCAGCTTTAAGTTATGAGACTCATCATGAAGATATTAACGGGATTAGTTGGCGGGATTCGGGTAACTGGGATTTATTGTATAAGCCAGGGTTTGACAAATTTGCTTGGAATCTAGGAGCCAGCTAAAAGTTAGGAGCCAGAAAACGCACCCCGTCCTGACGAGCTCACGCGCAGAAGCGAACGCATACGTGAGCAGCGCCCGCATATGTAAACGGTGTTCAAACCACACATGTGAGTTATCGCCGCGATTGGTAGAGCGAGAGCAATAATTCTAGCCCTAGACCCCCTCTGTAACTCAAAACATGCAATCTGTAGATTTTTTTTTTAAACGTCGCCTATGAAGATTTTAAAGGGTAAAAGTTGTCAGCATTCCACGAGCGGACGCAATTTTGAAGTGTGACATGTTGGGTATGAATTTACTCGGCGTAACCTTATCTTTCATAATATAAAAAAAAAATGGGGATAACTTTACTGTTGTCTTATTTTTTTTAATTAAAGTGTAATTTTTTTCCCAAAAAAGTGAGCTTGTAAGACCGCTGCGCAGATACGGCGTGACAGAAAGTATTGCAACGATCGCCATTTTATTCTCTAGGGCATGGGTGCTCAACCTGTGGCTCTCCAGCTGTTGTGAAACTACAAGTCCCATGAGGCATTGCAAGCCGCTGACAGTTACAATCATGTTCCCCAAAGGCAGAGGCATGATGGGACTTGTAGTTCCGCAACAGCTGGAGAGCCACAGGTTGAGCACCCATGCTCTAGGGTGTTAGGATAAAAAATATATATAATGTTTGGGTGTTCAAATTAGAGGGAAGAAGATGGCAGTGAAAAATGACATTAGAATTGCTGTTTAACTTGTAATACCAACGGCCACCACCAGATGGCGCCAGCTCACATCTGGTGGTAATAGCTTGTAATACCAACGGCTCACCACCAGATGGCGCCAGCGACCTTCCAAGCCAAGTCGCCAGGACACTATTTCTAGTCGCCCTGGCGACCGGGATTTGTCGAGCCCTGGTATAAGCGTATAACTTTTTGTGCTTTTGTTGACATTCTTTGACTTGTTCTCTTTTGCACAGGTAAAATTTCTCCATGGACTGGCCGTTTCTACTCCCTCCTGGATCCGTCTTATGCCAAGAACAATATTCCTATCATTGCGTCCGTTTCGGAGCATCAGCCTACCACCTGGTCCTCTTACTACTTTGACTTGCAGCTCCTCGTCTTCATGTTTCCAGGTAAGAGAAATGTCATGCTCTTTACTCCATTAAGAAAAAAAAAAGGGAATTCTTGCTGACATGTATGTTGTTCTTTCCCTTGTAGTGGGTCTGTATTACTGCTTCAGTAATCTGTCCGATGCCAGAATTTTCATCATCATGTATGGTGTCACCAGTATGTACTTCTCCGCTGTCATGGTAAGATCTTGTGCTGTGCCTGATAAGTCCTAGCTAGAAGCTTGTTGGTGTTGTGCATCAGAAGATACATAGAGATAATTGATCCCTTTCCACACAGGTGCGTCTGATGCTGGTCTTGGCCCCTGTTATGTGTATTCTGTCCGGTATTGGGGTATCTCAGGTGTTGTCTACGTATATGAAGAACCTTGATATAAGCCGTCCTGATAAGAAGACAAAAAAACAACAGGATGCAACCTATCCAATTAAGAATGAGGTACGTTTTCCTGACATAATGCTTAATTTAAAAAATGTCAAATGTCTCTTGGAAATGATTTAGATGGGCAACTCCTATTTTGTTAATGATCAGATCTCAAAATAATAACTACTCTAGTAAAGAACAGACATCTTTCTAAATTACTGTTCTGAATATTTGTAGGGCCGAAAAAAAAATCGATTATGAAATAAATCGATTATGAAAATAGTAATCGATTAATCGGCCAGTAACATAATGGGTTAAAAAAACTAAAATTAGCCCTTTATAGTACAAAAAGAGCAAATAATCACTACTGTTAATATTCTATTATTGCGAAAAATCTTTGTACATTCGCTGAAGGAAAGAATGTTTGAAATTTTCACTTGATTTTAACATTCAGTTTTAAAATGTAATGTAATCTCTGAACGAAAAACCACATACACTGTCTGAAAATTCCTTTGACCAAGAAGTTTTCTATTTCTTCTAAACTTCCCTGTCACTGTGGTTGAAAAAGAACGTCGATTTGACCCCACTGACGCTTAGAAAATTGAACGAACGTTCTTAAAATAATCTCTTATTTTTTTGGGGGGGGGGTTATTGACCAAAGACCAGAGCACTTTTTGCGATTCGGCACTGCGTCGCTTTAACTGACAATTGCGCGGTCGTGCAATGTGGCTCCCAACAAAATTGGCATCCTTTTTTCCCCACCAATAGAGCTTTCTTTATCGTACATCACGGGACACAGAGCGGCATTCATTACTATATGGGTTATATGGAGTACCTTCAGGTGTAGACACTGGCAATCTCAAACAGGAAATGCCCCTCCCTATATAACCCCCTCCCATAGGAGGAGTACCTCAGTTTTTACGCCAGTGTCTTAGGTGTTAGTCATGGTTTAGCTTGCCTCCGCATCCTTGGGATTAGGTGAGCTACCGGTTCTGTCCAAAAAAGCCTCAGCGCTAAAGTGGTCAGTAACCGGACCCCAAACCCTTGGGGTATAGCCCATAATGCTTTTCTTTTTAGAGAGCTGGACCCTGGGCCCAGAACTTAGAAACCTTTGGGTACCTAAAGTTTTCTGTTGCCAGGGTGCTATATGGGCCCAGGACAGTGGATCCTTCATAGGAACCCAGGGCCTGAAGGTCTAGACATCCCCACGGAGATGGGGGAAGATTGGGCCTCTTGCTTGGCAAAGTCCTGCGGCATGGAGCAGGTAAGTGAGGGGAAAACTTGCGGAACTTGGTTCTTAGCAGGTTTTTTTCTGGGGGGTCACAGGGGACATGCCTAAAGTTATGCACTGCATCTGGCAAACTAGTCACATATCATAAAGATAGGATGGCTCTCTATGTATTATTCCCCATAAGATGTGACCTCCCTTGTAGTGTTGGAAAAGCATTGAGTGGGGCCTGTGTTATATAAAAATATATGTGTGTGTCAGAGAGCTTTGCTTACCTGCAGGCCTCCAGGCGATGCTCCATTCAGTCTTCCTCCTCAGAGCCTGCAAGCAGGCAAAACGCTGACCTCCTCATGGTTCCAGGCTGCAGGTTGCAGTTTGCTGGAACAGAGAGGTCCCTTCCTCCCAAAATCCCCCCCTCCCTCCCCCTGTCGGGAGGGGCATTTCCTGTTTGAGGTTGCTGGGGGGGAAGGGCGGGTCAGTGGCTTAAAGGAAGGGGCGGCCCTTCCTTGTTTGTTCCATCAATACTTTGGAACTGAGGAGAAAGACCAGAGCGGCAGCACGGGGCGCCGAGGACACACAGTGGCCAGAAAGGATATTGCAGTCTTCAGAGGACTGTTTTGTCAAGCCTAGAAATAGGCTGTTTCTTTTCCATCTCATAGTTTTTCTTTGCAATACTACTCAGGGGGACAGAATGTTTTTTCTTTCCTGGATTTGAAACAAAAACGAAAAAAAAAAAAAAAGTCATCTAGGGGAGAGGAAGCATTTTTTTATCCCCCAAACAGGTGTTTGGACAATTAATTTTTATAGTTCCAAATACCAATAGGTAGCAGGTGTACCTCGGTATTGTACCATGGTATGCCGCTGTTTTCCCTACAGGGAGCCTTGGGGCCATCGGGATCTGGGGCTGGAGCTGACGCGGGTCAGTCCAACCCTAAGATGGTCACGGAGGAGGTATTACTCACCTCTTTAAAAGAGATGCAGAAAAGCATGGGAAAAATGATATCCGCAGCTATGCGGGGCAGTAAGCGGAATAGATCTCCGTCGCCCGAGCGCGGACCCTCAGAAGAGGAGGTCCTTTCCTCAGGGGAATTGGACGACCTCTTGGACACGGACCAAGTAGGTTCAGGGATCGAAGACCCGGATACAGAGGAGTCTGGGGCAGTCTCCCTGAGGGAGAGCTGGTGGATTCAAGGATTGTCGGACTTGGTCCATAGGACATTCAACTTGCCAGTACCAGATCTCCAGGTATCGACGGTTTCAGCTTTGGGCTCACTGAGGGCGCCTCAAAGCAATGCTGTGTTTCCGATCCATCCTCTATTAGAGGGAATTTTGTTCCAAGATTGGAACAAGCCAGATAAGATCTTCTTACCACCTAAAAGGTTCTCTGTCCTATATCCTATGGAAGAAAAATTTTCCAAAAGATGGGCTACTCCTGCAGTGGACGCAGCCATCTCATGTGTTAACAGATCGTTAACATGCCCTGTAGAAAACATACAGGTGTTCAAGGATCCAGTTGATAAGCGCTTGGAAGCACTACTTAAGAA
Organism: Rana temporaria; assembly: GCF_905171775.1. NCBI lineage: Eukaryota > Metazoa > Chordata > Amphibia > Anura > Ranidae > Rana > Rana temporaria. The sequence goes on along the minus strand of NC_053498.1, from coordinate 140,624,563 downwards.
CTCCTTCACTACTGCTGGGGCAGTAGTACAGCCAGCTGTGGCTGCGATTGGGGTCGCTCAAGCATTATCGGATCAATTTAAGCAGATGCTTAAACTTATTCCGGCCCAGCAGGCAGAAAAATTTTCGGATGTCCCTAAGGCCATATGTTTTACGGTAGACGCAATCAAGGATTCTATCCAGCAAGCGTCACGTTTATCGTTATCCCTTATCCATATGAGAAGACTCTTATGGTTAAAAAGCTGGGAGGCTGAGCCCCCATGCAAGAAGCTCCTGGTAGGGCCCTTCCATGGAGGACGACTCTTCGGAGAAGACCTAGATAAATACATTCAGACCATTTCAAACGGCAAGAGTACTCTCTTGCCAACTAAGAAGAAGTATCAGGGGCCTGCGTTTAAACGACAGTATTCCCCTGGGCAGGGGCCCTCTAATGCCAAGCAGTATCGACGGCCTCCTGCAAAAGCAAACTTCGGCCTCAACAGCAGATCACAAGGACAGGCTGTTAGAGGCAAAAGGCAGTGGTTTCGCAAACCAGCAAAACCAGCCCCCAAGCCAACCTTATGAAGGGGCGCCCCCACCCACGAAGGTGGGGGGAAGGCTGCGACTCTTTTCAGAGATTTGGGAAGCCAGCATTCCCGACGAGTGGGTACGGTCTTCCGTGGCCACAGGCTACAAATTAGATTTCCTAAGGTTTCCTCCTCCTCATTTCCAGAAGTCGAGGATTCCAAACGATCCGGAAAAGGGAGCCGCATTAAGATCGGCATTAGATCATCTACTTTCCCAGGAAGTAATAGTAGAGGTACCAGTCCTGGAACAGGGGCTGGGTTTCTACTCCAACCTATTCATCATCCCAAAATCCAATGGAGATGTCAGGCCAATTTTGGACCTAAAGATGGTAAATGCATATCTAAAGATCCGCTCATTTCGGATGGAATCCGTGCGGTCAGCAGCTGCCACACTCCAGAAGGACGACTTCATGGCGTCCATAGACATAAAGGATGCCTACCTTCATGTTCCAATTTATCAGCCACATCAAAGATATCTACGCTTCATGGTGGCTTCGCGTCACTTCCAATTCGTGGCGCTTCCCTTCGGGTTGGCTACGGCCCCCCGGGTGTTCACGAAGGTCCTAGCTCCAATCCTAGCCAAACTAAGGATCCAAGGGGTCACGATCCTAGCATACCTGGACGACCTCCTAGTCATAGATCACTCGTCTCCCGGCTTGGAGCGAGCAGTGGCCCTCACGGTCCAATACCTCGAGAGGTTCGGCTGGGTCCTAAATCGAGAAAAGTCAGCTTTCCAGCCCACAAAGCAGTTGGAATATCTCGGCATGAGATTAGACACAGAACAACAAGGAGTGTTCCTACCTCTGAGGAAGGTAAAAGCCATCAAGGAATTAATCCTACTGGTTCTAAGCAAGAAAGAACCGACTATTCGCCTATGTATGAGGTTACTAGGCAAGATGGTGGCCACATTCGAGGAGGTACCATACGCCCAGAGCCACACTCGCATCCTACAGGCAGCCATCCTGTCAGCATGGAGCAGAAGGCCACAGGCCTTGGATATCCCGTTGCCGCTCTCATCAAGAGTCCGACAAAGTCTGTGTTGGTGGTTAGACCCTCAGAATCTACTGAAGGGGAGGTCTTTCAGCCCAGTGGCTTGGAAGATAGTGACCACAGACGCCAGCCTGACGGGCTGGGGAGCAATTTTGGATGGTTGCACTCGCCAAGGTACTTGGGCAAAGCCAGAGAAGCAGTTGCCCATCAACATCTTGGAGCTCAGAGCTGCTCGACTAGCCCTCAGGGCTTGGACGTCAAAATTGCAGGGGTTCCCGGTGAAAATTCAATCAGACAATGCCACGGCCGTGGCATACATAAATCACCAAGGGGGAACCAGGAGTCAAGCCGCTCAGAGAGAGGTGAGCTTGATTCTTCTATGGGCAGAGGCTCATGTGCCCTGCATATCGGCAATATTCATTCCAGGAGTGGACAACTTTCAGGCGGACTTCTTAAGCCGCCAGACTCTATGGCCGGGGGAATGGTCTCTGCATCCACTAGTCTTTCAAGCACTCTGCCAAAGATGGGGAGTGCCGGACGTGGATATCATGGCATCGAGACTCAACAAGAAACTAGACAGGTTCATGTCCCGCTCAAGGGATCCGATGGCCTGCGGAACCGATGCGTTGGTTTGCCCTTGGCATCAGTTCAAACTTCTTTATGCGTTTCCCCCGCTCCAGTTACTACCCCGCCTGCTGCGCAGGATCCGGGTGGAGCACATACCAGTCATCCTGGTAGCTCCAGCATGGCCCAGAAGGGCATGGTACTCACTAATCTTAAGGATGGTAGTGGGAGACCCTTGGACTCTTCCTCTACGGCCAGACCTGCTATCGCAAGGTCCGATCCTCCACCCTGCCTTACGGCATCTAAATTTGACGGCCTGGAAGCTGAATCCCTGATTCTCAGGGGTAGAGGTCTGTCTCAGAAAGTAATCTCTACCCTAATCAGAGCCAGGAAACCGGTCTCTAGGGTGATTTATTACAGGGTCTGGAAGGCCTATGTAGGCTGGTGTGAGTCCAAGCGATGGCTTTCTCGCAAATTTACCATCGATAGAGTATTAAGTTTTCTCCAGCTAGGAGTGGATAAAGGATTGGCATTAAGCACAATCAAAGGACAGATTTCTGCTCTGTCAGTGTGGTTTCAGCGGCCGCTGGCCACCCACTCGCTGGTTAAGACCTTCCTTCAAGGGGTCTTACGTATTAGACCTCCAGTTAAATCCCCGCTTTGTCCGTGGGATTTAAATCTTGTTCTGTCAAGTTTACAGAAACAACCGTTTGAGCCGTTGGCTGATATTCCTTTGGTTCTACTGACAAGGAAGTTAGTATTTTTGGTTGCCATAGTTTCCGCAAGAAGAGTTTCGGAGCTGGCAGCCTTATCCTGTAAGGAACCATATCTTGTTTTTCATAAGGACAGGGTCGTTCTCCGCCCTCATCCTTCCTTCCTTTCGAAGGTCATATCCAGTTTTCATTTGAACCAGGATTTGGTATTACCATCCTTCTTCCCTAAACCTACTTCCAGAAAGGAAGGGTTGCTGCATACCTTGGATATTGTCAGGGCCATGAAGGCCTATCTTAAAGCTACAAAGAAGATCCGGAAGACAGATGTGCTGTTCATTCTACCGGATGGGCCCAAGAAGGGGCAGGCAGCTGCAAAGTCCACCATTTCTAGGTGGATTAAGCAATTAATCACTCAGGCCTACGGCTTGAAAGGGTTGCCTCCTCCAGTATCATTAAAGGCTCATTCTACTAGAGCCATGGGCGCCTCCTGGGCAGCACACCACCAGATCTCTATGGCTCAAGTTTGCAAGGCGGCAACCTGGTCTTCTGTCCACACGTTTACAAAATTCTACAAGTTGGACGTAAGAAGGAATACTGATACTGCCTTCGGGCAGGCAGTGCTGCAGGCTGCAGTTTGAGACCCTCGGATTCCGGGGGCTCCTCTTGTTCGAGTTAAATTTAAAAATTTTATTTTTCTCAACTAAGTTGGATTTATTATGATTTGAGTATATCTCTAAATTAAATCCTTTTGTCTTGGAGATGTTCTCCCTCCCCTCATTGTAAGCATTGCTTTGGGACATCCCATATAGTAATGAATGCCGCTCTGTGTCCCGTGATGTACGATAAAGAAAAAGAGATTTTTAATACAGCTTACCTGTAAAATCTTTTTCTTGGAGTACATCACGGGACACAGAGCTCCCACCCCTCTTTTTTGAGGACCATTTTGGGAGGCATACTGCTTGCTACAAAACTGAGGTACTCCTCCTATGGGAGGGGGTTATATAGGGAGGGGCATTTCCTGTTTGAGATTGCCAGTGTCTACACCTGAAGGTACTCCATATAACCCATATAGTAATGAATGCCGCTCTGTGTCCCGTGATGTACTCCAAGAAAAAGATTTTACAGGTAAGCTGTATTAAAAATCTCTTTTTCTTTTGGTGGTATTTGATCACCTCTGCGGTTTTTAGTTTTTGCGCTATAAATAAACAATAGAGCGACATTAAAAAAAAAAAAATGAAAATGTTTTACTTTTTGCTATAATAACCCCCAAAAAAATATAAAAAAAAACATTTTTTTCCCCCCTCAGTTTAGGCCGATACGTATTCTTCTACATATTTTTCGTTAAAAATTTTTTTTATTAATATTTTTTTTTTTTACTAGTAATGGCGGCGATCAGCTTATTTTTTTTTTTTTTTTTTATATTCAGTACTGCAACATTATGGCGGACACTTTTGACACATTTTTGGGACCATTTGCATTTTTATAGGGATCGGTGCTATAAAAATGCATTGATTACTATAAAAATGCTACTGGCAGTGAAGGGGTCAACACTAGGGGGCGAGGAAGGGGTTAAGTCTGTTCCCTGGGTGTGTTCTAACTGTAGGGGGGGGTGGACTGACATGGGGAAATGACTGATCTTCTGTTCATACATTGTATGAACAGAAGATCAGCATTTCTCTCCCTGACGGGACCGGGAGCTGTGTGTGTGTAACGAGCGATCGCGCCCGCCAGGCACGCGCACGGGAGTCGGGGCGCGCCTCCGGCAGCGACGTATAGCTACGGGCTCTCGCGCAGGGGAGCCGACCTGCCGACATATAAGTGCGGCGACTGGTCGGCAAGCAGTTAATCAAAACAATCGGCCAACTAATCGATTATGAAAACAATCGTTAGTTGCAGCCCTAGTTATTTGGCGCATTTAAAAAAAAAAATATCTATTTTTTATAAATGTGCTTGCATAGGTATCACATTAAAGCAGTAGTAGACTTTGCTTCACAACTTTTACATACCGGTATGCTTATAATAAAGCTCACCTGTTACTAAAATGAATATCTCCTAAAAGTGCACCGTTTAGGAGATCTTCCATATGTTTTGCAGACAGTGACATCACTGGGTATGCTGTTCCTTCAGAGCTCTGTGCTGCGATCTTGTGATGTCATTGAGCTCAGCCGTTCAAATGGCTGGAGCCTGCGAACCTGAAAGGAAGACCGGGTGAAGATAGAAGCCCTGTCAGCAGTGAAATTTGTGAAGACTACTTTTTGTTTCTTAAAACTGTTATACATTTCTGATTTTTCTAATTCTGTTTATTCCGAGATTAGATACTGTGAAGCACGTATCGCAAACATTCTGTTTCTCATCGGTGGTTGGATTCCCTCCATATGTCCTAATGCAGTCTTCTTTTTGACCAACAGGTTGCCAGCGGTATGATCATGGTCATGGCTTTCTTCCTGGTCACCTATACATTCCATTCCACTTGGGTCACCAGCGAAGCCTATTCTTCCCCTTCTATCGTGCTGTCTGCACGTGGTGGGGATGGGAGCCGGATTATCTTTGACGATTTCAGAGAAGCCTACTACTGGCTAAGGCACAACACACCAGAGGTGAGGGATGGTACTCTTGTATTGATTGATGCTTTTGTGGTTAGCGGTGTCCCTACTTTAGGGCTTTCCAGGGACATCAGCCAGGTATAGTGTATATACATAGTTACATTGGTCCAAGCTGGACAAATTTAACTACCGTATTTATCGGCGTATAAGACGCACAGGCAGGGCAGGACTTGGGGTGGTGGGGGTCCCCTGGGCTTGAGTCACTTTCGGGCCCTACCTTCTATACATTACTTCAAATAGAACAAAATGATACATACACAAGCTATGTATTAGAGCTACACAATTCTGGATAAAAATAGAGATCCCGACCGATTTTTGCAGTTTTTCAATTAAGTTATAACCGCTCGCTGCAATGCAATACAGATGGATAGATAGATGTATCTATCTATCAAAAACGAGGCCTGAAAATTACCTTTTTTAGGATGGTTTCGTTCTCTGTATTTCTGGGTATCTCAAGCGCCATTCATACTGCGTTATGTGATTCAAATTATGTCGTCGCTTCCGCCCTTGCTGTGTCCCTGTCGGTAATCTTGTGCATGCTCCATAACAATTTGTTGCTGTGTCTGCGGCTGCTGTTTTCTTTCACTCCCCTTTTGTGACGTCTTCTTTAGTCACACGGGGGAGTATCGGGAAGAGTGGAGTAAACACTAAGACTTCTCCTCTGTGCCGGACAGAGGGGAAGTTCTCAGACTGCATTCCAACAAGCTTTAAATGCCGGTTTAGAGGGGCTAATGTGTGCAAGCGCGGTGACGTCATGCAAATGTTACGCTGCCTGTGTTATGGGCTATTTTTTAAGACGATGTTGTGTCCGAGGGTTTACATTACAACCACTTTAAATGACTGGCATATTATTGAAAAAAACTAAACGTAAGGGGCCCCCTATTGGGCGGGGCCCATGGGCTTGAGACCAGTCAAGCCCAATGGTAAGTCTGGCCCTGCGCACAGGCGTATAACACGCACCCTAACTTTAAGAGGGAAGTTTCAGGAAAAAAACTTTCCACGGCCCCCGGCGTATAACACGCAGGCACAGTTTAGCTTCTATTTTCAGGGTAAAAAAGTGAGTGTTATACGCCAATAAATACAATATGTAGAAACATACCATGCTTGGAATTCTTCTGTAAAGTGAATGCAAGTTCAGTTTAATTACCATTTGTTTGCTTTACAAAAATAAGAGACTCTACTGTGCACTTGGCAAAGGTATTGTTTATTGAGCTTGGTAAAAAGAAAACACGATCTTCACTCCAATAAATGAACTAATCGTGCTTTTTTTTTTTTTTTTTTTTTTTTTTTTATTATTAATTTTCCTTCATACATTATTGGGTATTCCAAGTGAACGCAGTTTCAGTTTATTTGCTCTCATTCACTTTGCTAAGTGAACAACCTCTACTCCTGTAGTACATCAAGACCTATGGATTTGTCAGTCACTAAAAATAAAGCTAACATTGTTGTGTTGTCTTTTTGTCTTTTTAAGGATGCTAAAGTTATGTCATGGTGGGATTATGGGTACCAGATTACAGCGATGGCCAATCGAACAATTCTAGTGGACAATAACACTTGGAATAACACACACATTTCCAGAGTGGGCCAGGTGAGTTATTTGCTGTAAAATGGACTCTATTTAGTCTCTTATGGAAAGCAGGTAGGCTCTAAGTTTTATAACGTTGTAAACTAGTTTCAGAGACACGGGGCGTCATATAATAGATTTGGCTTTGGTGCGGTATTGATTGAAAGACTTGAAATTGCTACTTCCATCAGACCCTTGTAGCCGGTTCACACTGCGGCTGACGACTTTGGGGGCGACTCTGCAAGTTGTCCTGAAGACGACTTCAGAGGCGATAGTATAGTATAGACTTCTGTATAGAAGTCAATGCAAATCGCCCCGAGTCGCTCCCGACGTCGTACAAGAACCTTTTTCTAAGTCGGAGCAACTTTCGTCGCTCCTATTAAAACGGTTCTATTGCATAGAATGGGACGCGACTCGTCAGGTGGCTGAGTCGCCCCAGTGTGAACCGGCTCTTATGTTTTCCCTTTCAGGCTGCATTCACACCTGAGCGTTTTCAGCTCATAAGTCTGAAAAACGCCCAACAAGCGAAATTGCATTCATTTCAATGGCACCTGTTCACATCTGAGCGTTTTGTCACCTGACGCAAAACACCTGAAAAACACCTTAAGCTAAAAAAAAAAAAGAAGGCGAGCTTCTTTGGGGCAGATTACAGGCATTTTTCTGCTTTTTACATTGGTGACCATTTGACCTGTACAAAATCGCGGCACAAATGCTTCAAAAATCACGCAACCTGTGCGTCATGACAGCCAGTCACTAGTTAACATATACTAAGAATCTTTATTTTATATAGCGCCTATAAAGGTAGCTTCTCAAAGTGCTTTACAAAAAACACGAGGAATGCACAGGGTAAAATAAAGGGGGGGGGGGGGGAATTACCTGAAAGTAGGGATGCACGGATACCATTATATATTTTTTTTTTAATTGTCCAGAGCCATGTTGGGTTTTTTGGTTACTTGGGTAATGGCACCAGTTTTGTACCAACAATCCGCAAAACTGCCACCAAGAGTAATTTTATGATATTGAGAATAATGGGGCATAGAGGACCACAACAGGATTTAAATAACTATTAACATTCAATATACAAGAGTGTCCAGTATTTGCATGTTTAAATTTGACTAGTTGGAGCCTACTGCATGTCTAACTACTTTTTTAACTTCTATTCTGCAGGCCATGGCGTCCACGGAAGAAAAAGCCTATGAGATTATGAGGGAGCTGGATGTCAGTTATGTCCTTGTTATATTTGGAGGTCTTACTGGATATTCTTCAGATGGTAAAAATAAGTCTTTAAACCCTTCCACTACAGTACTGGTACATTGTTGTGTCTGCAAGCAACTGTGAAGCATGGTGGAGGCTTCTTTGGGGCTGTATTTCTGCAAATGGGAGCAGACTTGGTTAGGATCAATGGTATCCTCAATGCTGAGAAATACAGGTAGATACTTCTCCCATCATGCCATACCGTCAGGGAGTCGTGTGATTGGCCCCAAATTTATTCTGCGGCAGGACAATGAACCCCAAACATACAGCCAATGGCATGAAGAACTATCTTCAGTGTAAAGAAGACCAAGGAGTCCTGGAAGTGATGGTTTTGCCTAGGGTTGTCCCGATACCGATACTAGTATCGGGACCGATTCCGAATATTTACTCCCGCAAATACCGAAATAGAATACTAGCCCCCCCCCCCCCCGCTGCGCTGCCGCATCCACGCTTGGTTAATACGGCCGGGGAACATTACAGCTTTCATTTGAATAGCTGTAGTGTTTCCCGCCGTGCCGCGTATAGACACTTCCCCTTGCTCGGGTGAACTGTCCAATCCAAAGCAAGGGGGAGTGTCTATACGCAGCGCGGCGGGAAAGACTACAGCTATTCAAATGAAAGCTGTAATGTTCCCCGCCCGTATGTACCAAGTATGTGGGGGGGGACATGGCTGCATATGTGGGGGGGGACATGGCTGCATATGTGGGGGGGGACATGGCTGCATATGTGGACACATTTTAAAAAAAGTATCGGTATTCGGTATCGGCGAGTACTTGAAAAAAAGTATCGGTACTTGTAGTCAGTCCAAAAAAAGTGGTATCGGGACAACCCTAGTTTTGTCCCCACAGAGCCCTGATCTCACCATCATGGAGTCTGTCTGGGATTACATGAAGAGGACAAAGGATTTGAGGCAACCGACATCCACAGAAGATCTGTGCTTGGTTCTCCAAGATGTTTGGAACAACCTACCTACCAAGTTCCTTCAAAAACTGTGTGTGCAAGTGTACCTAGAGGAATTGATGCCATTTTGAAAGCAAAGGGTAGTCCCACCAAATATTGATTGGATTTCTCTTCTGATCATTTCCATTAATCTAATAACACTTCTATTTCTGAAAACATTCTTAATTGACAGCAAAAACTTTTGCACTGTAGTGTATATGTGGCACCGCCATGCTGCCACAAAAAAGGGCTTA